>NC_053433.1:72877496-73001139 GCF_007990345.1 Gossypium hirsutum
ATGTCAATTCAAACGATTAATTAAATCTAATAAGCATATAAAAGACTTTGTGAAGTAACAAGGCATCCCTACCTTGAAACAATTTAATCACAATAATCTTGCAAGTTATGCAAGGCAATAATATTGCCAGATACATTGCTAATTTACCCTTCAGCTACCTTAGAAGAATAAACATGCACTAATTAAGTACTGTGTCAATTAATTACAATTTCAATCTGTTTAAATAATTAATTCATTAGTTACCTCACAGTCGTAACGCAAGAATAACTTAGGCATGATTTTACTTAACCAAGCAATTTACCGAGGCCTATAACAGCATAAAAATCATTTTAACAATTCAAGAAGGCAGAATATAATCACCCAACACAAACATAATTTAAGCTGAAATGATTAAAATAACCATTTCAATAGCATAAATATTCATAAACATGTTCGTCAAAACAACAACAAAAATTAAAGAGTTAGGGAACAAGAAGCAAATCCGGTGTTTCTCCGTGGCTTGACTAGTTGCTCCGTTCCTCGTTCTTCATTGGCCTGGGCTTATCAAGGTGGCTTATGAACACCTAATTGCTGCTCCAAAATGGCTGATGGAAGCCTCTCTCTCAATAGGAGAAATCGGCACGTGAACAAGAGGGAAATGGGATGGAAAAATGAGAGAAAAGTGAGAGGGAATGAGAGAATGATGTGAAGTGAGGGATGCTTTGAATGATCAGCAAGGGGTGGATTTTATAGCTGAATATGGCAGCTAAAAATAGAAAAAAAGAATCAGCTTAAGAGACCTCCCTTGGCCAGCCACACACCTGGAAAAGTTGAGAGTTTCAACTTTGCTATTTTAGGCTTGGGGCAATTTCATAAAGCCACAATTAAAGGAGGGGTTTGAATGCATTTTGAAAGTTCTTCAAGGACCTTTTTGCAAGCATATTTAATCTGCTAAAATTTTGATTTTGGTCAGCCTATGGACGGTTCTGGGCTGCCCATTTAGTGGCTAGTTCGGTTCGTTCAATATGGTTCAACCAGTGCGGTTCAACTGGACCCTTTCTCCATAATTAATTAAAAATAATTTATTTAACCCAAATTAAATGGGGAATAAATTAAAATTAATTAAATTATGAATTAAAACACATTTTTGGAGCGTCTTAGGCTGGAAATTAATGTGCCTCGATACTTCAAATTACTTTTCGATTTTGTGCTTTCAGCAGTGTCAGCCGAGCCAATTTTCTCCATTTGCCGAATCTGTCGAAAAATAGTCAAAATTAATCAAAATTAAGTATAAAATTAATTAAATCTCCATGTTCATATTTTTAACAGAATTTAATTATTTTATAAAATTTAATTGTTTTTCGACAAGAATTTAACCGAATTTGCATGACTTTAAGTAAAAATGGGTATGAAAAGTATATAATTTTTTGTGTTTCCACTTACCCAAGTCCGAGGCCAGGACTGGGCACGAGGTATTACTTGAATTAAACACATGCATACAATCATTTCCGAGTCATAAAAACTAGATCAAATTTAAGACTTTTCACTCTTAATCTAGAAGTCTTTAATATGGGCCTACAAGGCCCAAATCACACTTTGGAAATGATTCGGGATTAATCTGAACACCTTTGAAAATTTTGAAAAATGTCACTTGAAACAGGGGCACATGCCCGTGTGGCCATTTTGACCTGGCCATGTTGAAGGCCGTGTGGTTCACACTGCCTAAGCACAAGGGGACATGCCCGTATCCCTAACTAGTGCGAATTTAATTCCAAATTTGAACCTACAGGGGTTTTCATATGACCGAGCACACGCCTGTGTCTATAGCCCGTGTCCCTCACACGGCCATGACAGGCCCGTGTCGCAGCCCGTGTGTAAAAACCTTGATATTCTGTTTCTAACGTCAACAAAAAATTAGGGGCACATGGCCAAGGCACACGCCCATGGCCAGAGGTCGTGTCCTCCACACGGCTGAGACACACGGTCGTGTCTCTGCCCGTGTGTTTACTACTATGCATACTAACTTGCAAATTCAAGGTGCAGGGGACACACGACCGAACAACACGTCCATGAGGTTGACCGTGTGTCGCACATGACCTAGACACACACCCGTGCATCTACCCGTGTGGACAAAAATAGGGCTATCTACCAAGCCTTTTTGCCACCCTTACTTGCACTAACTTATCCTACATCAATATTACCAATTCCATGCACCATCATAAGGCCAATTCAAACCACAACATGATAATTAAAAACAACCCTCATTACACTATAACAATCCAAGCATGCATTTATTCATTCATGTAATTTGTCCATCAATGAAACATCATCAATTGCATATCATAGATAAATATTAGCCATAATTTGTGGCCTTATACAAAATGAAGGGTTTCATCCCAAGCCAACACATTCGGCCAAATAACAAAGACACAAAACTCAAAAGACAAAGTCTTATACGTGCCATATTCAAAAAAAAAAAGAATTAACTATACCAAGCTTCAAATGATAGTGTGAACGAGGCCCCTGACGGTATCTGATCCACTGGCTAATTTGGCGGCGCTACAAGGAAATGGAAAAGAAAAAAGGTAAGCATAAAGCTTAATAAGTCGCATGTAAATAATGAAATAACTTCAAGTTACCATAAGGGAACATACTCCTAATATACTTCAATTTTGCACTCGAAAGTGAGGATTCATAAATATTATTTGTTCATATCCATCTCTCACAAAGTATACAATGTTGATTGAATTCACATTTCATACTTCATGTAACATACACAAATGGTCATAAGCATAACTTACTCACTTTCCTTCCTTACTAAACATACAACGTAAATGAAGCTCGTATTTCATAATTCCCGTTTAGGTACCTGTACCACTCACCACATGGTCATAATTTCTCTCATTTCGATACAACCATTAATCTTCCGTTAAACCATTTGGAATACTACGGGATATTCAATAGCCCTAAATGGGATAAGATGCCGATGCCATGTCCCAGACATGGTCTTACACAGGCTAGCACATCAAAGTCGATGCCATGTCCTAGACAAGTCTTACACTGACTTTCATATATTGAGGCCGATGCCGTGTCCCAAACAGGTCTTACACTGGCTCTCATCTATCAATGTCGATGCCATGTCCCAGACAGGTCTTACACTGACACACAACAAGCTGACACCATATCCTAGACAAGTCTTACACTAGCTTATATATCTCGAGGCCAATGCATGTCCTAGACATGTCTTACACTAGCACACATATCACCCAGTGTCATGGGATGAATATCCAAATCTATTCCTAATGTTCAACTGAGAGTCTTTATTACATTAATTCTCGTAATTTACATTTCCAACACAACTCAACAATTCATGCCAAACTAATTGTATCATATATGATAACATTTAATTTGCATTATTTACGTACAACTTTCCTCGGGATACAAAAGTAGGTGACTAAGTCGAGTTATTCAACTAGCTTGGTCTTCCCCCGGTCTAGGTCCGGATTGCATCTTTCTTGATCTAAAATGACAAATTTCACTAATTTAATCATCATAATAATTAATACACTCGAAAATTCATACTTTGGCAAATTGAACATTTTGCCCTTAAACTTTAAAAAATTACGATTTTTTCCTTAGGCTCGTAAATCGATTTTTATTGAATTTCCTCCTTTACCAAGCCTAGCCGAATTCTTTTTATAACTATAGCAACTCACAATTTAAATTATTTCACACATTTACAACTTATTTTACAACTTTACAAAATAGCCCTCTTTAGGTGTTTTCATGCAAACTTCTTTCATAAAAGTTGTTTATTACACAACCAAGGTTCATTTTCTTCCATAAAAACTCAGAAAACATCAGAAATACTTTCATGAAAAATCCCTAAACTATCAACCATTTTGCAAAATAGTCCCCTCAATGGAAAGCTCATGCTACAGGGGTCCTAAAAATATAAAAATCATCAACAATGGATATGAAAATCACTTTCTTTCAAAGATGATAAGTTGCTGAAATTTCAAGCTTCCAAAAACCCCATTTTTACTGAAAATTTTGGTGGAAGAGAAAGGAAAAATGAAAAAGATGATGATTAGTCACTAGGGTAATATTTTATTATACATTAAGTCACCTACCCATTTAACCATTTGATTTTCTTGTCCCCTATGGCCGGCCATTAGCTTCTAAAGGGTCTATTTACTCTTTAAACCCCTCCAATTATGGTTCTCCAGCAATTTTACACCTTTAACTAATAAAAAAAAACTTTTACCCTTTATGCAATTTGGTCTTTTTTTCGCAATTAAGCTCACAAACGCTAAAATTAACTCACCAAATTTCTCTTACAATCATATAATCATATTATGACACCAAAATAATAATAAAAAAATTCTCACCCTTGGATTTGTGGTCCCGAAGCCACTATTCTGACTAAGCCCAAAATCGGGTTTGTTACATACCATGCAAGAGCATTCAACATTCACCGAATATTTAGTTCATCTAGCTATGGAGTTTCGGTTTCTAACGAAAAATATGAAGATAATGGCTTTTTTTTCTTTTATTTAAGTTATTATTTAATTTGATTACTATTTTAACATTTTAATATAACTAAAATTTCATAAACTATGGTTTCATAATCAATTTTCACTTTTAAACTCATAGAGATTGACATTTTTTATTTTTACGATTTAGTCCTTTTTCTTTAATTAACTATCAATTCATCAAAACTTCTATATCAAATTTCAATACACCTATTCAATCACTTCGTAAATATTTAATAAAAATACTAATGGGTTCGATTTATAGAAATGAGGTCTAAATGCCTCATTTCTAAAACCATTTGACTTAAGGAACAAACCACGTGATCATTAATAACTATCCAATTAAAAAAATTCACCAAACCAATATTTATTAGAATAATATAATCAACTCATAAATATTAATAAATAATTTTTACAGACTAATTTGTAACATCCCGAAATTGGGGCTAGAAGTATTTAGGTCTATTAGTTAGGTTAGTGTTTCGACTGGGTTCTTAAGTTATTTGTTTCATTTTAGGAAGTAGAATAAGTATATTTGTTCGATGGTAAGGTGTTTATTAGCTTACTCTTGGGTCCTATGTTCAAATCCTCTATTGTGCCTAACGGGGAAATATTTTGTTTTGGTTTCAAACTTTTTAGATAATCTGATTGGTTTCTATTAAATATTGTTTTAATTATTTTTATCCTATTTTGAATTTTGAGAAAAAAATAGCAGAAATCTAAAAATCCTCTCACGTTCCCTCATTATTCTCTCACATCAGTCGCTCTCTCTCGATTTCTAAGTTTTGATGTTCTGTTTCATTGAATTTTTTTCTTGGCTACCACTTTCATTCTTTATTGATTTTGTTCTTGTTGTACTACTGCTATTTTAATCGAAGTTCTAGCAATCTGGTGTTGACCCATTAGTCTCATCCATTAGTCTTTATTTTTGCCTATTAAGGTTTCGAATCGGGTAAGTGTTGTTTTGGACTTCTTTTAGATTGTGTTTTCTTTGTTTGTTTTATATGATATGGTCAATTTCCTTATGGGTTTAGTACGTTGTGTAACTAAGTTTCAAATTTGTTTGGGGAGGTGCCTTGATCTTTTTTTTTCTTCTTCTTTTTTTTTTGCTTTGGAATCGCGTAATCAGGTGTGTTTCTAAAAATAATGTAATTAGGGATCAGATTGATGAGGAATTTCATGACTTTCAGTTAATTATGGGGTGGCTTACGAACCACACAGGCATGTGGCGCTTAGATACTAGGTAATTTGTAAGTCACACGGCCTGGGGTGTGTCTCACAGGCTAGCCACACGGTCGTGTGACCCCTATAGGGAAATATTTTTCGATCACGCACGAGGTTGTAATTAAGTCACATGGTCCTGTTATCTAGCCATAGGACTGTGTCCCTTAGTCATACACTGTCACACAGTCTGGACCCTCCCACACGGCCCGGCCACATGGTCGTGTGACCCCTATAGGGAAATATTTTTCAATCACGCACAAGGTTGTAATTAAGTCACATGGTCGTGTTATCTAGCCACAGGACTGTGTCCCTTAGTCATACACTGTCACACAGTCTGGACCCTCCCACACAGCCTGGCCACATGGTCGTGTGGCTTTGTTTTTGTAGTTTTGACCCGATTGTTGCAAATTGATTTCTTTTCGTCCCTGGTTGAATTTTTTCATGTTTAAGTCTCTGTAGACGTTCTTGAAACACCATTACAACTTGAATTGATTTATGTATGTATGCTTATAAGATTAAATTATATTTTTTGATTAACTATTTATATAAGGCGATATATGGAAATTATTACCATTGTTCTGTAGTTTGGAAACTGTATACGAGTAAGTTCGATTTTGTTTCAATTAAATTAGACTGATTTGCATATATGGTTATTTAATATGGAAAATAAAATTGAGTAAGTTGATTTTGTAAATATGTGTGTATTTTGATATGGTTTGCATCTGCATTTTGGATTGCAATTCGATTTTGAAGTGAAGGAAGTTTGATTCGGCAGTTAAACTGCATTATAATTTCATTAGTAGCTTGACTGCATGATAAAAACGAGCAAATATCCTCTTCATGGTGTAAATTGGCTGGACAGGTCTACCATAACCTGATAGTGGTGTGTAGAGGACAGAAGGGTTTAGTACACCCTATTTTTGGTGTGATACTATTGGTTGAAGATGGTGTGTAGAGGTTGATAGGTTGGTATTGGGACTAGTACATGCGTGTATCAATTACATTTGTTCTATTTTTGAGTAAGTATTTTACTTATAACTGTCTAATTTTGAAATGAGCTCGACAATTGCAAGTGTGAGAGCAACTTCACGTGATTACATTTTGTATATTCATTATGAGATATGATGCTGTGATATGTCAAATTGTTATGACTTCTATTAATGTTATGATTAAGTTAATTGTAATTCCAAATGAACTATTTGACTCTGTTTTATTTTTTTTGCCTCTACTGTGTTGTTTTGTCATTGCTTCTTTCATTTGTTTAGACTCAACTAAGCTTTGTGGCTCACTCTATTAGTTTTTTTCCCTTTCAGGTAACCCATATGATTAGGTTTCAAACTCGACAATCAGAGGTCTTGGGGTTTCATTTTCGGTTTGATTTTGTAAAGCTTTTCATAATATTCATGAAACTAATTTTATTCGAACTGTAAATGAAGTTTATGAACTGTGGTTTAATTTTCATTTTTGGACTTTCGCTAAGTTTAGGTTTTGGTTTCAATTTAAACTGCAACTTCCATGCATGGTTTTTAGCTAATCAATTTGCTATCATTTCCCGTCGCATTACTATTTTTCTTGAAACTCAATTAATGAAATTATTAACATGACTTGTTTTCAAGATTATTATGAATAAATTGAATTTTGGTTTTAAACTAACCTTAAGTGGTAAAAAATTTATTTATTTACTTGCAAAGTTATAAACAAAGCTCAAGTATGGTTTCTGTCAAGAATGATCAAATATGGATCTTTGAATGATTTTTCAACAAGTTGTACTGGTATTTGATTTAGAGCCATTCCGGTGGCCAATCTGACCTCCAAAATTCAGTCGTAACTTCTGGGTTGAGTTTGGGGTGTTACATTTACTGGTATTAGATCCAAGTTTGCAAGAACTTGACCTCTTTTTTTAACGTGTCTGCATGCATGGGTTTAAAAAGAGTTTTTGGTAAAAACATATCATAGTGTTTTGAAATTGTGTTTCCCAAACGAGTGTTTGAGACTGGTGTTGGTCCGTATGAACTTTGATACTGTAAGGTTAGAATTGTAAGGATTTTAAATAATTGTTAGTATTGTGTTTGAAATTGTAGATACCTTATGAATTTAGACTGGGGAACTGCAATGGAATCTGATGGTAAGCAAAATCGAGAAGATCAACCTAATGGGACTCTAGAAGAATAATCTGTTTCTTCAGGGCTTGTGTTTGCTCATGCGAAGGAGGTTACGCCAGCTAATAGTGGCAGTAATTCGGAGACTAGTGTTGACATGTTAACTCTGTCAGTGTTGGAGGTCTTGGAGAGGGTCTTCAAGACCATGCTGGAGACATCCAAGATGGAGTAAAAAGGTTACTATGCAGAGTGTGAGTGTAAGGGTCATGGTATGGCCCGTAATAAGAGAGGTCCTAGTTCCTCTAGTTTGGAGTTGAGCTCTACAAAGTGGGCCAGATTTCAGAAAGATGATACGGGAGTTTTTTGGTAATGGCACAAATTATTCAGTATGTAAGTTCTGTAGTAAGCGCCATCTAGGCAAGTGTCGGAAGAAGTCTGGAGCGTGTTTCTGTTGTGGCTCCACAAAGCATAGACTTAAAGATTGCCCTTATCAACCACCTGCTCAGAGGTAATCTCGAAGAAGACTCGTGATCGGGGATCTAGAGCCAACATCGAGATAGGTATTAATACAGGATATTTTGTTTTGTGTGTTGTACTGCTTTCGATATGGTTGGCTTTTGGTTGTTAGTGTAGTGTTTGCGTGTTAGTAAGTTCGATCTGTAAGTGTAGGGTTAGGTATTTGTTTGATAATGCATTTGAGATTAGCGTACACAGCAAAAGCGTGGTAAAAAATGTGGTTTAGCAACTGTTATGTTTGTGGGAAATTTTGGGGACAAAATTTCTTTAAGGAGGGTTGAGTTGTAACATCCCAAAATTAAGGCTAAAAGTATTTAGGTCTATTGGTTAGTTCAGTGTTTTGGCTGGGTTGTTAAGTTAGTTGTTGTGTTTTAGGAAGCAGAATGTGTTTGCTGGTTCACTGGTAAGGTGTTTATTAGCTTACCCTTGCGTCCTGTGTCTGAATCCTCATTATGCCTAGCAGGGAAATATTTTGTTTTGGTTCCAAACTTTTAAAAACTCTGATTGGTTTCTGTTAAATATTATTTAAATTATTTTTATCATATTTTGAATTTTGAGAAAAAAATAGCAAAAATCTAAGACTCCTCTCACGTTCCCTCATTATTCTCTCGCATCAGTCTCTCTCTCCCGATTTCTGATTTTTGACGTTCTATTTCATTGAACTTTCTTCTTGGCCACCATTTTCATTCTTTATTGATTTTGTTATTTTTTTACCACTCTTACTTTAATCAAAGTTCTAGCAATCTGTTGTTGACCCTTTAGTCTCATTCGTTCATCCTTATTTTTACCCATTAAGGTTTTGAATCAGGTAAGTGTTGTTTTGGATTTCTTTTATGTTTTGTTTTCTTCGTTTCTTTTATAAGATATGGTCAACTTCCTTATGGGTTTCGTACGTTGTGTACCTAAGGTTCAAATTTGTTTGGGGAGGTGCCTTGATCATTTTTTTGTGCTTTGGAATCGCGTAATCAGGTGTGTTTCTGAAACTAATGTAGCTAGGGGTCAAATTGATGAGAAATTTCATGACTTTCCATCAATTTTAGGGTGGTTTACAAACCACACGGCTGTGTGTTGGACACAAGTGGTTAACACGACCATGTGGCGCTTAGATATTAGGTAATATACTAGCTAATTTGCAAGTCAAACGGCCTGGGGTGTGTCACACGGGCTGGAAACACGGCCATGTGACCCCTGTATGGAAATATTTGTCTATCACCAATGGACATGTCATTCAGTCACATAGTTATGTGCCTCTGTCACACGGGTGTGTTATCTAGCCATACGGTTGTGTCTCCCCTGCTCTTAAATTATGAAATTTTAATACAAAGGTTTAGAGATTTACACGGTCTACCCGCATGACCATTTAACTCAATAACATGGGTGTGTCTCTCAGCCATTCAACCATGTCCCTCAGTCACACAGCTATGTACCCTTGTCACACAGTTTGAACCCTCCCACACGGCTTGGCCACACGACCGTGTGGCTCTATTTTTGCATTCTTGACCTAATTTTTGCATGTTGATTTGTTTTAGTCCTTGGTTGAATTTTTGCATGTTTAAGAATCTATAGACTTGTTTGGAACACCATTACAGCTCGAATTGATTTATTTATGTATGCTTATAAGATTAAATTATATTTTTTGCTTAAGTGTTTCTATGAGGCGATATATGGAAAATTTTTACCATTGTTCTGTAGTTTGAAAACTGTATACGAGTAAGTCAATTCTGTAAATCCGTGTGCATTTTAATATGGTTTGTATCTGCATTTGGAATTGGGATTTGATTTTGAAGTGAAAGAAGTTTGATTCAGTAGTTAAACTGCGTTATAATTTCATTAGCAACTTGACTGTATAATAATAACAAGGCAAATATCCTCTTTAAGGTGTGAATTGCTTGGACGGATCCATTGTAACTCGATAATGGTGTTAGAGAGCAGAAAGGTTTAGTATACCTTATTTTTGGTGTGATACAATCAGTTTAAGATGGTGTGTAGAGATTGGATAGGTTGATATTGGGACTTGTACACGCGTGTACGAATTGCATTTATTCTATTTTTTTAGTAAGTACTTTACTTATAACTGTTTGATTTTGAAATGAGCTCGGCAATGCAAGTGTGAGAGCAAATTCGCATGATTACATTTTGTATATTCATTATTAGATATGATAATGTGATACGTCAAACTGTTATGACTTCTATTAATGTTATGATTAAATTAATTGTAATTCCAAAATTATTGTTCAACTCTGTTTATTTATTTTACCTCTATTGCATTGTTTTGTTATTGCCTTCATTCATTTGTTTAGACTCATACTGAGCTTTGTGGCTCACTCCATTAGTTTTATTCCCTTTCAGGTAACCCACATGATTATGTTCTAGACTTGGCAATAGGAGGTCTTGGGGTTTCGTTTTCGGTTTGATTTAGTAAAGTTTTTCATAAGATTCATGAAACTGATTTTATTCAAACTATAAATAAAGTTCATGAACTGTGGTTTAAGTTTTGTTTTTCTACTTCCGTTAAGTTTGGGTTTCGATTTCGATTTAAACTACGATTTCCATGCATGATTTTTAGCTAATAAATTTGCTATCATTTTTAATGATTACATCATTTTTAGGAAATGACTTATGGTTTTAGATTGGAAGTAAATGATAGATTTTTCATCATATTCCTTATGGGTTTAGCCCGTCACATCACTCATCAGAATTGTGGTCCCAAAGCCACTGTTTTCGACACCCCTGAAAAACAGGTTGTTACAGTTGACTAGCTAAATGAGGAAATAATTTTTTTTCCTATATGGAACTATGGGGTAGATGAAAAAGAGGTGTTGATCATGGATTTTATGATCCAAAAATTAAATAAAAACATGAAAATGTGCGGAATTGAACATAAGACCTTTAGGAAACTAATTAAGCTCTTAACCATTAGACTAACTCACTTACTTGTTAACACTCCTACAACATTTTTTTAAAAAACATGATGTGTCCTTTGATAAGGGTTGAAGCAAATTTGCACCAAATAGAAATTAATAAGAGGGAAGAGATTTGAACTCAGATCATCAAGGATAGCTCCACCATTAGTCAATCACTATACTTGATAATTATATATTGACAAATGTGCTAAGGTCATCTAAAAAACATTTTGGGTGTGACACTTTCGGTTCATTAACCCATTTTCCTACTAACCTTGATTTTGGGATGTGACAATCCGAGCAAATGACTCCTAAAAGATAGAAACATAAATGTGATTGACTGGAGTGAGTACATCAAACATGACCCAAGTAGAGTAGATCCTAAATTCATTTATGATTTATTCACTTGATGATGTTTATAGTGTGACATACCTTAATCTTGAATGGATGATGGACTATGTATGCGTGACTCATATAGTTTGATGTAAGTAAAAGCCTGAGTTCAAAAAGATAAAGAACCGAAAGCTGGTGCGTTGGGTATATAACTTCTACAGTATGTAGCATCATTCACAATACTAGAATTCATAGCCCAATACATGGGTAGATGATATCTTCTCATTAGCATTACATGATAGATGAAAAATGTAACACCCTTCGCCCGTATCCCTCACCGGAACAGGGTTCGAGGTGTTGCCCGACTTAAACTCAGTCAATCACACAAAAACAGTGCCGAAAAATTTCAATCAATTTAAAACTTTTCTTTTCACATGCAATCTGTCCCATATATGGGCTTACGAGGCCCAAAACATCACTAGCCAACACGTTTGGCTAAATTATAATATCAAATACTCAACATTAAAACCCTATACATGCCGTAGACTTAAAATACTAGGATTTACTTACACCAATAGCGTGAGCTCGACAGTGTGATAATATCTCCGGCAAACTCCAACCCGAGTAGGTAACCGAAGTCAACAATCTATAAAACAGAGGAATGTAACAAGGGAGTAAGCTTTCATAAGCTTAGTAAGTCTTAAGCAATGCAAACAAATAAACGCAATTATACTTCGATTATTCAATTTCTTAAGTGGCCATATTCTAGGTATATTGCCATCTGGCCGAATACACACAAACACATAATGCACGTTCAGCATTCTTATCACACTTAGCATTTGATAGCTTATGCATAACATTTCACTCACGTTCATTTCAAACTTATCATTCGATTATAAAAGCATATTGCATTTTTACCAACATGTTATACTTGCCATTAGGCCATATAAGCATGATACAATACACTATCATTTCATCTTTAACATTCAGGAAAACCCTTATCTTACAAGGAACACCGAATTCACATAACATATCATTTCACCGGTATTACGCCTGCTAGGCACGAAGGCCCGAATACACATCACCAGCACGAAGCCTGCTAGGCACGAAGGCCCGAATACACATCACTGGCACGAAGCCTACTAGGCACGAAGGCCCGAATACACATCACCGGCACTAAGCCTGCTAGGCACGAAGGCCTGAATATAATACTAGCACTAGGCCTGCGGGATTTACCCCGGATATAATACCAGCACGAAGCCTGCAAGATTTAACCCGAATACACATCAAATATCATGCATATTTAATCATATATTAATACATCTCATTCAACATATCACATTCGTAGTCATTTGCAACATTCGGGTATAAGCTCCATATGAACACCATCGTTTACATTTCGGTTCAAAAGTCATTCATAAATATCACATATCCATTTCACCATTCAAACTTAACCCATAGTGATCATTCGACTATAAGTCATATACATAAATTATTTATCGCACAACTTAATTCAAGTAGAACCAAAAGGTCACAATTCATCTAATATATACATATTGCTCACTAATTCACACACAACCTTTCAAATTAGCAATTATAAGATGGTTTCGCACATAGCCCATCCTTATCGATAATTTACGATGGTTTCACCCTTACTCACATATATGTCATAGGCATTTTTTACCTATGCTTCGCAATTCACATTCATGATTCAATTCCAATCGGTTTACCATGCATAAGTACATCTCACATACCTTAATAATTTACTTTACGGAACGAATCCACATATCGTATTAGCCCATAGTCTTATAGCACCACACTTTTAATAGTTTACCTCATCGAAGTTCACATTTAATCACTTTAGTGCCAAGCCATATTCGGCTACCACAAAGGACTAATAATAATTTTATACACATCATGGTTTCCTTTAGGTATTTAATAATCACAAATCGTGATATCTCCACCAGCACATATACGGCACAGTTTATTCATTGTAACACTCATTTAGTGCATCAAATTTCCAAATCCAATTCAACTTAAGCATAATAGCCATAATCGGCTTATAGCCTTAAATCATTACATATTCGGCACATTAACTAAATAAAATTTACATTCCCTTTTCCATATTAATTTAACTCTTGGGCATATAAAAAGGAATCAAGCTTAAACACTTAAGAACTTACCTTGAATGTTGTTGAACGATTACAACGGCTATTCGATTACTTTCTCTTTTCCCTTATCTGAATTTTGCCCCTTTGTGCTCTTGAGCTTAAATTCAAAGATTTTAAACTAGTCATTATTCAACTATTCGAGCATCACTTTCAAAATATAATATATACATATATATATTCGACTTTCACACCTACTGATCATAGTAAGCTTATAAGAAATCAATAAGCAACCCATTAACAAATTTTTGTCAATGTTTACCACATAATCATAATTTCACTGCAAGCTGTCTTCCTGAGCAACAGTCACTAAATCATTTATAACTAGAGCTATGAAACTCCAAATCAAGTGCAGTTAATTTTCCCTAAATATAGACTCAGATATCTTTCATCCATAAAATTTTCAGAATTTTTGGTTTGGCCAATCAATACCAGATGTTTCTTAAATTTTCCTGTGACAGCCCTAAATTGACCCTAGTCGAAAAGTGGTTTCGGGACCGCTAAACCGAGTCATCGAAGTATTTGAATATCATATTTATTGTCTAAAATATGTGAATATGAATGTGTGAAAGTTTTAAGCTTCGATTTAGTCGATTGCATGCGAATTTAGTTAATAGGACTTATGTGTGACACTTTTGAAATGTGATAGGTTAATCTATAAGGATCTATTAATGCATGTTAGAAAATGCTTGTACTTGCATGTCAAATTACCCAAAATTTTAGGTAGTGGCCGGCCATGCTATGGGTTAAAACATATTATA
Organism: Gossypium hirsutum; assembly: GCF_007990345.1. NCBI lineage: Eukaryota > Viridiplantae > Streptophyta > Magnoliopsida > Malvales > Malvaceae > Gossypium > Gossypium hirsutum. The sequence goes on from NC_053433.1 coordinate 72,892,015, forward strand.
AACACTTTGTGTTAATATTTTGTGTTAGAAATAATAAAATAAAAGGTTAGTAATAAAGTAATGGAAATTGGGGGGGGTGATGAAAACAAAGTGAGAGTTTGGTTCTTCTTGGCCGAAAAACCAAGTAAAAGAAAGAAAGAAAGGTTTGAAGAAGTTCGGCCATGCTTGTAACTAGGTTGAGGTATGTTTGATGTTATTCCATGAAATTCATGCATATTTTTAGTTGTTAGTTTAATTTCTACCTAGCCCCATGGTTTAAATTTTTGCTATTTTATGGAGATGATACTCGGCCATGGATGTTGTCTTTCTTGGTTGGTGTTTGATGTTGTGGTGATGAGGCATGAAGATGATTGAGTTTGGGTGCTTAATAAAAAGGATTGGATGTGAGTGTGTGTGAGAATTTGAAAAGGATGGGTTTTAGCAACTTCATGAGGTGTTCGGCCATGGTGCTAAAATGTTGTATTTGTGTTTAAACTTAAAATTATTTAGTTATATGGTTAGTATAGGTATGGATGACCGAATATGAGAGCATGAATAGATGAAGAGTTTTGTAATTATAAACAAAATTAGTTAATTGATATGTGGTAAATGTTAAGTGTTAAATGAAATGGAAATGATATCATATTGGAATATGTATATTCGACCACATGAATGAATACATAGATTGATGTTGCATATATTCGGCCTTTAATTAAGGATGTAGGTGATAGTGATAGATTGATGTTGCACATTCGGCTATAGGTAAGCATATTGATGATTTTATCTTGACTTAGATAATCGGCTAAAGGAGAGTATTGGCTAATATGTTGAATTTGATTCATGATTTCATATATATATGACTCTAGTGTCTAATGTATATATGGGCTAAATACCTTGAGTTTCTCTTTGATGTTCAAAATGATTAAATCAATTTATTTGTTAAATTTAGCTCAAGACCAAAGGGGAACTAAATCTGATAAAGGAAAGGAAAAAGTAATTGAATAGCCGTTGAAGTCGTTCGATAACATCCGAGGTAAGTCTTCGAGTAATGGAACTTAGTTTATGATTTGACTAAGTCATGACATATAAGCATAACAAATAAATGGTGGTATAATGATTCTACTTGAATTATATATTAAGGTAATTGGTTTATACTTATGATGGGCAGCCGAATGCGTATAGAGATCATGTTATAAAGCAAATCAAAATCATGCCCTTTGTATGTGGCTATTGAGCCGAAAATGGTAATGGTTGATAAGTGTGTTGTGTTTGAATTCTAGTAATGAAAATGAAATATAGATGTGTTATGATTTATTGATACATGTGCATGATTATTCGGATGATAACTGGAATAAGATCCGAAGGCATTTGTGCTAGTGACTATATCTGGGCTAAGTCCCGAAGGCATTTGTGCGAGTGACTATATCCGGGCTAAGTCCCGAAGGCATTTGTGCGAGTTACTATATCCGGGCTAAGTCCCGAAGGCATTTGTGCGAGTTGTTATATCCGGCTAAATCCAGAAGGTACTTGGGTTTGGAAATGAGCCATCTTGCTGTAATAATTTCAATTAATACGCTCATAAAATCCAAACGATAAGGTATGTTTCGTATATGCATCAGAAAGTTGACTCCTTTTAAATAGTATTCGCTCAATTGATTAACAAACTTCCGGCCTTAGTTAGGTTTGATCCCCTGTGTATGAATGTACTGGTTGAAGCGTGAAGTAAGTATGATTTTGGGAACATGCGTATATGCAATTATTCATTTAGTCATATGAACGCTATACTTTAGTCGCAAATAATTTCATTACTTAAACTTACTAAGCATTAAAATGCTTATTATGTTGCTTTGATTCTCTGTTCTATAGATTTTGTTCGTCAGCTATCGGACTCGGGAGTGTCAAAATCGAAGTCGTCCACACTATCAAAGCCCTTTTGGTACTCTTTTAGTTGAACTTTGATAATGGCATGTATAGGACTGACCTTTGTTGTTAATCAAGTACCTTTTGGTAATGTATATATTCGGATAGCCATGCGAAAATGGCTTATATATATTTTGAGCATAGCATTATAATCATTTTGTATATTGTTCATTGAGTGGTATGGAAATGCTTGGTAATGATTAGCCATTGGAATGGTTAATCACTATCATTTTGGTGCTATGTATGACAAATGGCTAGTTGATTCATGGAAAACTATGAAATAGGTGAAATTTACCTTAAACTAGATGCTGACAGCAGTAGTGATGTGAGTTTGAAAAATCACTAAAAATATTAGAAATGTAATTAAATAATGAATAAATTATGTAATCGAATCTTGATGAGTCGATTTTCATATGAAAGAAACGGAACGACCATATGAGCCGTATTTTATGAGATGTTTAAGTTTTCGTGAAATAGGGCCAGAGCGATTTCTGGATCCCCTGTTCTGACTTTGGAAATTCACCATAAATTAACCAGAGATAATTAGAAGTCATGCTTTATATGTACAGATTCATTTTTGAGTCTAGTTTTATTAGAAACAAATGGAATAAGTATTGAAGCCCTGTACGGGGAGATATCTAAGTCGTAATACATGAAGGTCAGAGTAGTCGAACCCTGAAATAGGGGAGACTTTAACTAATAAACTGTACTAATTGGCCTGACCAAAAATTCTAGAAAACAATTTGTAGATGGATATATGAGTCTAGTTTCAGGAAAAATTTATGGAATCAGTTTTCGAGTTTTTGAACTCGAGATATGATTTTTAAAATGACTATGATGCAGTTAGCCAACTTGTCTGGAAATTTTAAAATGAACTGTGTAAGCAAATGAATTAAGTCCGTTAACACCCCGTGTTCGACTCCGGTAACGGTCTCGGGTACGGGGCGTTACAATTTTATTGGTATCAGAGCTACGATTTAATCGATTCTAGGACTACCGTAATACGTTCGGGTCTAGCTATACATGCTGTTATGTGTTTATTTGATAGTGTGGTGATTTCTGACAGTTAAAAATGTGTTTACTTATAGAAATGGATCCCGATCCCAACCGAGTGGTAGCTGATGATCTTGAGAGTGTAGCGCCTGCTCCCGCACAAGGGACAGCACCGGTGGACTCTCAACCTATTGCTAGTAATCAGAATGATGAAGCTAGACAGGCTTTTTATAGCATGATGAATGATTGGTTCAATCAGTATATTCGAACTAATACGGCTGTTCCACAACCCCCATTCCCGACTAATACAACCCCTACACCTGCGATTCCTCCGGTAACTGACCAAATAAGGTTAAATAAGCCCCCAGTAGACAGAATCCGAAAACACGGGGCTACTGAATTTAAAGCTACAGACAACGACGATGCCGAGCAAGCTGAATTTTGGTTGGACAACACTATTCGGGTACTTGATGAACTATCTTGCACACCTGATGAATGCCTAAAGTGTACTATCTCCTTGCTACGTGATTCTGCCTACTATTGGTGGAATACGTTGATTTCTGTTGTGCCCAGAGAGCAAGTAACTTGGGAGTTTTTCCAAACCGAGTTTCGAAAAAAGTATATCAGCCAGAGATTCATTGATCACAAATGGAAAGAATTTCTTGAACTTAAACAAGGTTCCATGTCGGTTACTGACTATGAACGAAAGTTTGTAAGGCTTAGCCGGTACGCTCGAGAATGCATTTCTTCAGAAGCTGTAATGTGTAAACGATTCGAAGATGGACTGAACGATGATATAAAACTGTATGTTGGCTTTTTAGAAATCAGAGAATTTGTGGTACTTGTCGAGCGAGCTTGCAAAGCCGAAGAGCTCAGTAAGGAGAAAAGAAAAGCTGATATGGGAGCAAAGGAGTTTCGTAAGAGATCTTCGGGAAAACCCTTTCAACAGTCATCGAAGAAATTTAAAGATGATTTAGGCCGATCTAAAGACACTTCGGGCTTTTCTAGATGAGATCGTGATCGACCCCCTGTGAGTACACGAGTCACTTCGGTTGCCAGTGTTGGAAATGATCGTCGAGACAGAACAGAGTGCCAGTATTGTTGTAAATGGCATTCGGGGAGTTGTAGATTCCATGACCGCTCATGTTATAAGTGCGGATCAGCTGACCATTTTATCAAGGATTGCCCAAGACTGTCTGAACAAGATGTAAATCAGAGTGGGAAACCAGGTGCTACTACTGCTCGGGGTAGACCATCTAGAAATACGGGGAATGCTAGTGGCGGTCAGAGAGGATCTAGAGATGCTACAACTAGATCTGAGGCTCGTGCTCCTGCTAGAGCTTATGCTATACGCGCACGTGAGGATGCTTCCTCGCCAGATGTTATTACCGGTACTTTCACTCTCTTTGATACTAATGTGATTGCATTGATTGACCCTGGTTCTACTCATTCATATGTATGTGAGACTTTAGCATCCAGTAAGACTTTACCTGTTGAGTCTACTGAGTTCGTTATTAGAGTGTCGAATCCCTTGGGTCGTTATGTGCTTGTCGACAAGGTGTGTAAGAAATGCCCCTTAATAATCCGAGGCTTCTGTTTTTCGGCCGACTTGATGCTTTTACCGTTTGATGAATTTGATGTTATTCTCGGTTTGGATTGGTTGACCGTACATGATGCAGTTGTGAATTGCAAAAGTAAGACTATTGATTTGAGATGTGCAAATAATGAGATAATCCGAGTTGAGTCTACTAATTGGAACGGATTACCAACAATAATATCCTCAATGTTAGCTCAAAAATATGTGAGAAAGGGGTGTGAAGCGTATCTTGCATACGTACTTGATAATAAAGAATCAGAAAAGAAACTTGAATCGGTACCAGTGGTTTGTGAATATCTGGATGCTTTTCCCGAAGAATTACCGGGGTTACCACCTGTTCGAGAGGTAGAGTTTGGCATCGAACTTGTACCTGGGACTACACCGATTTCGATAGCTCCGTATCGTATGGCACCAACGGAATTGAAAGAATTGAAAACTCAGTTGCAAGAGTTGACGGATAGAGGTTTTGCTCGACCGAGTTTTTCACCTTGGGGTGCACCAGTATTGTTTGTGAAAAAGAAAGACGGAACCATGAGATTGTGCATCGACTATCGTCAGCTGAATAAAGTGACAATAAAGAATAAATATCCGTTACCGCGTATTGATGATTTGTTTGATCAACTAAAGGGGGCCTCAGTGTTTTCAAAGATAGATTTGAGATCAGGTTATTATCAGTTGCGAGTTCGAAATTCAGATATACCCAAAACTGCTTTTAGAACGAGATACGGTCACTACGAGTTCTTAGTGATGCCATTTGGACTCACTAATGCCCCGGCGATATTTATGGATTTGATGAATCGGATCTTCAGACCGTATTTGGATCAATTTGTAGTTGTGTTTATTGATGATATTTTGGTCTATTCAAGAAATGAAACCGATCATGCTGAACACCTGGGATTAGTGTTGCAGATTTTACGGGATAAGCAGTTATATGCTAAGTTCAGTAAGTGTGAGTTCTGGTTAAGAGAGGTTAGCTTCTTGGGTCATGTGGTATCTGCATCGGGTATTCGAGTTGATCCGAGCAAAATTTTGTCCATACTTAACTGGAAGCCTCCGAGAAATATTACTGAGGTTCGGAGCTTTTTGGGACTTGCCGGTTACTACAGACGGTTTGTAAAGGGTTTCTCGATGATAGCCACACCAATAACGAAACTACTTCAGAAAGATGTTAAGTTTGAATGGACAGAAAAATGTCAGAAAAGTTTCAATCAACTGAAAACTTATTTGACTGAAGCTCCAGTACTAGTGCAGCCCGAATCAGGCAAAGGTTTGTCATTTACAGTGATGCATCCTTACTTGGGTTGGGTTGTGTATTGATGCAAGAAGGTCGAGTTGTAGCTTATGCGTCGAGACAATTGAAGCCACATGAGAGAAATTATCCAACCCATGATCTCGAACTAGCTGCCATCGTATTCGCTCTGAAAATATGGCGACATTACTTATTTGGTGAGAAGTGCCATGTATATTCGGATCACAAAAGTCTCAAATATTTGATGACTCAAAGAGACTTGAATCTGCGACAAAGACATTGGCTTGAGTTGTTAAAAGATTATGAGCTTGTCATTGACTATCACCCGGGAAAGGCTAATGTGGTTGCGGATGCTTTAAGTCGTAAATCACTGTTTGCTTTACAAGTGATGAATGTACACTTGTCTGTTCTATCCGACAATGTGTTAGTAGCAGAATTAAAGGCCAAACCCTTGTTGATTTATCAAATTCGTGAAGCTCAGAAAGTTGATGATGAATTGGTTGCAAAACGGGCTGAATGTGTTCTGAATATGGAATCAGAGTTTCAAATTGACGATGACGATTGTTTGAGGTTCAGAAGTCGTTTGTGTGTTCCAAGAAATTCAGAACTTATTTTGATGATTCTGAACGAAGCTCATTGTAGCCGAATGTCAATTCACCCGGGAGTACAAAATGTACAACGATTTGAGACGTCAGTTTTGGTGGCATGGTATGAAACGAGACATTTCCGATTTTGTTTCGAAGTGTGTAATATGTCAACAAGTGAAAGCGGAACATCAAGTGCCTACAGGTTTACTTCAGCCGATCATGATACCTGAATGAAAATGGGATCGAGTCACGATGGATTTTGTATCTGGGTTGCCATTGTCAGCAAGTAAGAAAGATGCGATTTGGGTTGTTGTTGATAGACTGACTAAGTCGGCTCATTTTATCCCCATACGTACGGATTATTCATTGGATAAACTAGCTGAATTGTATGTTTCTCAGATTGTAACATTACACGGGGTACCCATTTCTATTGTGTCGGATAGAGATCCGAGATTCACCTCCCGATTTTGGAAGAAATTGCAAGAAGCTTTGGGTGCCAAGTTGCATTTTAGCACCACTTTCCATCCCCAGACTGATGGTCAATCCGAACGAATAATTCAGATACTCGAGGATATGTTGAGATGTTGCATCCTTGAGTTTAGTGGTACATGGGAGTGGTATTTACCTTTGATTGAATTCGCTTACAACAATAGTTTTCAATCAAGTATTAAGATGGCACCTTACGAGGCTTTGTACGGTCGTAAATGCCGTACACCATTGTTTTGGACCGAGCTTGGTGAAAGTGAAATTTTCGGAGTTGATTTGATTAAAGATGCTGAGCAGAAAGTAAAAATAATTCGTGAAAGTCTGAAGGCAGCATCAGATCGTCAGAAGTCGTACGCGGATTTAAAACGAAAAGATATTGAGTATCAGGTGGGAGACAAAGTGTTTCTTAAAGTTTCACCTTGGAAAAAGATACTCAGATTTGGCCATAAGGGCAAACTGAGTCCGAGGTTCATAGGGCCGTACGAAATATCCGAACGAGTTGGTCCAGTGGCATATAGATTGATTTTACCCCCTGATCTCGAGAAGATTCACAACGTTTTTCATGTTTCGATGCTTCGACGTTACAGATCTGATCCTTCGCACATAATAAATCCCTCCGAGGTTGAAATTCAAGCCGATATGAGTTATGAAGAAGAACCGATTCATATCCTAGCTCGTGAAGTGAAAGAGTTGTGAAACAAAAGGGTTCCGTTAGTAAAGGTGTTATGGCTCAAACATGGGATCGAAGAAGCTACTTGGGAAAACGAGAACTCTATGAAAGAACGATACCCAAACCTATTTACCGGTAAGATTTTTGGGGACGAAAATTTCTTGAGTGGGGGAGAGTTGTGACAGCCCTAAATTGACCCTAGTCGGAAAGTGGTTTTGGGACCGCTAAACCGAGTCACCGAAGTATTTGAATATAATATTTATTGTCTAAAATATGTGAATGAATATGAATGTGTGAAAGTTTTAAGCTTCGATTTAGTCGATTGCATGTGAATTTAGTTAATAGGACTTATGTGTGACACTTTTGAAATGTGATAGGTTAATCTATAAGGATCTATTAATGCATGTTAGAAAATGCTTGTACTTGCATGTCAAATTACCCAAAATTTTAGGTAGTGGCCGGCCATGCTATGGGTTAAAACATATTATAAACATTTTGTGTTAATATTTTGTGTTAGAAATAATAAAATAAAAGGTTAGTAATAAAGTAATGGAAATTGGGGGTGATGAAAACAAAGTGAGAGTTTGGTTCTTCTTGGCCGAAAAACCAAGTAAAAGAAAGAAAGAAAAGTTTGAAGAAGTTCGGCCATGCTTGTAACTAGGTTGAGGTATGTTTGATGTTATTCCATGAAATTCATGCATATTTTTAGTTGTTAGTTTAATTTCTACCTAGCCCATGGTTTAAATTTTTGCTATTTGATGGAGATGATACTCGGCCATGGATGTTGTCTTTCTTGGTTGGTGTTTGATGTTGTGGTGATGAGGCATGAAGATGATTGAGTTTGAGTGCTTAATAAAAAGGATAGGATGTGAGTGTGTGTGAGAATTTGAAAAGGATGGGTCTTAGCAACTTCATGAGGTGTTCGGCCATGGTGCTAAAATGTTGTATATGTGTTTAAACTTAAAATTATTTAGTTATATGGTTAGTATAGGTATGGATGACCGAATATGAGAGCATGAATAGATGAAGAGTTTTGTAATTATAAACAAAATTGGCTAATTGATATGTGGTAAATGTTAAGTGTTAAATGAAATGGAAATGATATCATATTGGAATATGTATATTCGACCACATGAATGAATACATAGATTGATGTTGCATATATTCGGCCTTTAATTAAGGATGTAGGTGATAGTGATAGATTGATGTTGCACATTCGGCTATAGGTAAGCATATTGATGATTTTATCTTGACTTAGATAATCGGCTAAAGGAGAGTATTGGCTAATATGTTGAATTTGATTCATGATTTCATATATATATGACTCTAATGTCTAATGTATATATGGGCTAAGTACCTTGAGTTTCTCTTTGATGTTCAAAATGATTAAATCAATTTATTTGTTAAATTAAGCTCAAGAGCAAAGGTGAACTAAATCTGATAAAGGAAAGAAAAAAGTAATTGAATAGCCGTTGAAGTCGTTCAACAACATTCGAGGTAAGTCTTCGAGTAATGGAACTTAGTTTATGATTTGATTAAGTCATGACATATAAGCATAACAAATAAATGGTGATATAATGATTCTACTTGAATTATATATTAAGGTAATTGGTTTATACTTATGACGGGCAGCCGAATACGTATAGAGATCATGTTATAAAGCAAATCAAAATCATGCCCTTTGTATGTGGCTTTTGAGCCGAAAATGGTAATGGTTGATAAGTGTGTTGTGTTTGAATTGTAGTAATGAAAATGAAAAATAGATGTGTTATGATTTATTGATATATGTGCATGATTATTCGGATGATAACCGGACTAAGATCCGAAGGCATTTGTGCTAGTGACTATATCCGGGCTAAGTCCCAAAGGCATTTGTGCGAGTGACTATATCCGGGCTAAGTCCCGAAGGCATTTGTGTGAGTTACTATATTCGGGCTAAGTCCCGAAGGCATTTGTGCGAGTTACTATATCCGGGCTAAGTCCCGAAGGCATTTGTGCGAGTTGTTATATCTGGCTAAATCCCGAAGGTACTTGGGTTTGGAAATGAGCGATCTTGCTGTAATAATTTCAATTAATACGCTCATAAAATCCAAACGATAAGGTATGTTCCGTATATGCATCGGAAAGTTGACTCCTTTTAAATAGTATTCGCTCAATTGATTAACAAACTTCCGGCCTTAGTTAGGTTTGATCCCCCTGTGTATGAATGTACTGGTTGAAGCGTGAAGTAAGTATAGGACTAACCTTTAGTCGTAAATAATTTCATTACTTAAACTTACTAAGCATTAAAATGCTTATTCTGTTGCTTTGATTCTCTGTTCTATAGATTTTGTTCGTTAGCTATCGGACTCGGGAGTGTCAAAGTCGAAGTCGTCCACACTATCAAAGCCCTTTTGGTACTCTTTTAGTTGAACTTTGATAATGGCATGTATAGGACTATCCTTTGTTGTTAATCAAGTACCTTTTGGTAATGTATATATTCGGATAGCCATGCGAAAATGGCTTATATATATTTTGAGCATAGCATTATAATCATTTTGTATATTGTTCATTGAGTGGTATGGAAATGCTTGGTAATGATTAGCCATTGGAATGGTTAATCACGATCATTTTGGTGCTATGTATGACAAATGGCTAGTTGATTCATGGAAAACTATGAAATAGGTGAAATTTACCTTAAACTAGATGCTGACAGCAGCAGTGATGTGAGTTTGAAAAATCACTAAAAATAGTAGAAATGTAATTAAATAATGAATAAATTATGTAATCTAATATTGATGAGTCTATTTTCATATGAAAGAAAAGGAACGACCATATGAGCCGTATTTTATGAGATGTTTAAGTTTTCGTGAAACAGGGCCAGAGCAATTTCTGGATCCCCTGTTCTGACTTTGGAAATTCACTATAAATTAACCAGAGATAATTAGAAGTCATGCTTTATATGTACAGATTCATTTTTGAGTCTAGTTTCATTAGAAACAAATGGAATAAGTATTGAAGCTCTGTACTAAGAGATATCTAAGTCGTAATGCATGAAGGTCAGAGTAGCCGAACCCTGAAACTGGGGAGACTTTAACTAATAAACTGTACTAATTGGCCTGACCAAAAATTCTAGAAAAAAATTTGTAGATGAATATATGAGTCTAGTTTCAGGAAAAATTTACGGAATCGGTTTTTGAGTTTTTGAACTCGAGATATGATTTTTAAAGTGACTGTGATGCAGTTAGCCAGCTTGTCTGGAAATTTTAAAATGAACTGTGTAAGCAAATGAATTAAGTCCGTTAACACCCCGTGTTCGACTCCGGTAACGGTCTCGGGTATGGGGCGTTACATTTCCCATATTTCACTGTTTGACTAATCTGACCACTCCTCACTACGAATCAAATTTTTTATTGTACAGAATTCAAATTATGTTCTCGTTTATTTCATTTGAAACTAGACTCATTAAGGAGTCTAAGAATATAAATTTCATCTTATGAACATTTTTGTACAATTTATAATGATTTTATAAAGACAAAATAGAGGATCTAGAAGTCATTCTGACCCTGTCCCACATCACTTCAAATATCTCCTTATCGGAAATTCTTTTGCTTACACGGTTTCTTTTATAAGAAACTAGACTCATTAATCTTTAATTACATAATTTATTCAGCTTCTAACTCATCTCCCACAATTTATGGTGATTTTCCAAAATCACGTTACTTCTGTTGTCCCAAACAGATTTATTACCAAATCACTCTTTCACACATACCTTGCATGCATGTTATTTAAACATGCATATCACCAATCAATCATCACATATCTATAATTTTACTTAAGCATAATCTTCATTTCATCATTTTAAAGCACAACATGTTAGCTGATTTTTCCCTTAGCATCTAAGGCACATGCATGCTCATTTGCTTGGCTCAACTTCACCTATCTTCCATTTTTCATCAAAAGGACATGAAACAACAACCATTTCCTTCATTTTAATTCAAGACCAAATGCTCACAACACAACCAAAAATCAAAATATGCTTCATGAGTTAGGGTAGAATCAAGAAGAATTCATGAACATCAAGATAGAAGCAAACTACCATGAACTTACCTTGGATTTTTCTTCCCCAAGTGACCGAACATTCAAGAGCTCTTTTCCTCTCCTTTCTCTTCTATTTTCAGCTTTCATGAACAAGAATGAACAAAAACCTTCCTTTTCTTCCTTTTTGTTATTCTATTACTAAACATTTTATGACACAAAATAACATATATTATTTGTGTCATACTTATGCCATAACTTCAATAAAAAAATTTGCACATGTTATCTACCATTAACACCATGGCTGGCCACTACACATAAAATGGGGAGTTTGACATGCAAATCCTCCTATTTTGCACTACTATTTATTAGGCCACTACATATTAGCCTATAGCATTTTCAAAAATTTTCACATAGGTCGTATTTCATAAATTTCACTCACAAATGGCAGAATCAAAGCATGTGATTTTCACACATGCACTTTCACATGAAATAAACACATAATATAACATTTGATTATTTTTGGGACTCGGTTTTGTGATCCCGAAACCACTTTCCGACTAGGGCCAAATTAGGGCTGTTACAACTCTCCCCCCTTAGGAATTTTCATCCCCGAAAATCTTACCAAAAGAAATAGTTTCCACTCTAAAAACATTTTAGCAAAATTCTCGGAATCACAATTTTCCATTCTTCACATGTATCTCTTTTTACCAAAAAATCCGAAACTTTGGTCTACACCAATGATCACATCATATATACTTTAGTCACTTCATCAAATAAAACCTTGCACATGCAAACCCCATCTTACTGATCTTTTCTCGTCAGATGATAAATCATAATCCAATAAGATTTCTCTCTTAGAAAATAATAAAATTTTTTATTCAATTTGGATAGAAATTCTATCTCACAACCACTTCTATAATACCAATGATTTCTTTTATTCCATATACTTGTATAATCTATTACAACCCAGATAAACAAACATTTCACAATTAGAGTTCATATGAAGATCCTTTACATAACCATTAATCCATCTGTATACTTATTCCATATCAGAACAATAATAACATTAACAGAAATCTTATATGTCCAGATATCCAAAATCAAATAACTGTTACTCTGAACTCGTTTTGAACTATCACATCTCCTATACTTTTATAAGATGGAATACCATTCAATAGAAACAGAAGAATAACATCGTATGAATTTATCCTTGAATTTATTCCGATCATACTACAATGAAATCTTATAATAATAACACTGATAAGGGGGTGGGGTCGTTAAGCCTCGAATGGAACTTTCATATTTGTATACACAGATAACTTTATCACTCATCATAATATTACGCACATTGATTCAAACATTTTAAATTTCCAATTCGTTACAGATACAATTTCACATATCTCAGTAATACACGCAACTTTATTTCAAGTGAATATTAGAAAAACATAAGTGAATTTATCACAATTCACACTTTCATTTCTCTTACTCAAATTACCAATAATGTCTTATCAAGTTTCCACATTTAGTATTGATCACTTGTCCATATTTATCAAATCGGAAAACGTCTTACGGTTTTGAGTACATCGCTTACTTGATGCCATAGTCCAACTATGGTCTTATACTAGTTCTGCTCTGCCCGTGCTGATGCCTAGTCCCGATAGGTCTTACACTAGCACTCACTGGGCTGTGTCGATGCCTATCCTAGATAGGCCTTACACTTAGCACAAGTCGAGTTGATGCCACGTCCCCGACGGGTCTTACACTAGTTCATCTGTCTCATGTATTGCCATGGTCCAAACATGATCTTTTCTCTCAATTCATTAGTGAACGATCGTACTCATTCCCTTTCAATTCCGTCATATCACAAATATATCACAATTAGTTCAATAGAATTTTCGAATCAATTAATAATAGCTCGGTTGGAACACATCATTACCTGAGCAAAACAATTTATAAGAGCCGGGAGATATCACACTATCACGGTTTACTTATGGCATGAACATCTAGACTCTTATACTTGCTATGTTAGTCTGAGAACCGACTAAACCATAGCTCTGATGCCACTAAATGTAACACCCCTAGCCCGTATCCCTCGCCGGAACAAGGTTCAAGGTGTTACCCGACTTAAACTCAGTCAATCACACAAAAACAGTGCCGAAAAATTTCAATCAATTTAAGACTTTTCTTTTCACATGCAATCTGTCCCATATATGGGCTTACGAAGCCCAAAACATCACTAGCCAACACCTTTGGCTAAATTATAATATCACATACTCAACATTAAAACCCTATACATGCAATAGACTCAAAATACTAGGATTTACTTACACCAATAGCGTGAGCTCGACAGTGTGATAATATCTCCGGCGAACTCCAACCCGAGCAGGTAACCGAAGTCAACAATCTATAAAATAGAGGAATGTAATAACGGAGTAAGCTTTCATAAGCTTAGTAAGTCTTAAGCAATGCAAACAAATAAACGCAATTATACTTCGATTATTCAATTTCTTAAGTGGCCATATTCTAGGTATATTGCCATCTGGCCGAATACACACAAACACATAATGCACGTTCAGCATTCTTATCACACTTAGCATTTGATAGCTTATGCATAACATTTCACTCACGTTCATTTCAAACTTATCATTCGATTATAAAAGCATATTGCATTTTTACCAACATGTTATACTTGCCATTAGGCCATATAAGCATGATACAATACACTATCATTTCATCTTTAACATTCAGCAAAACCCTTATCTTACAAGGAACACCGAATTCACATAACATATCATTTCACCGGCATTACGCCTGCTAGGCACGAAGGCCCGAATACACATCACCAGCATGAAGCCTGCTAGGCACGAAGGCCCTAATACACATCACTGGCACGAAGCCTGCTAGGCACGAAGGCCCGAATACACATCACCGGCACTAAGCCTGCTAGGCACGAAGGCCCGAATATAATACCAGCACTAGGCCTGCGGGATTTATCCCGGATATAATACCAGCACGAAGCCTGCAGGATTTAACCTGAATACACATCAAATATCATGCATATTTAATCATATATTAATACATCTCATTCAACATATCACATTCGTAGTCATTTGCAACATTCGGGTATAAGCTCTATATGAACACCATCGTTTACATTTCGGTTCAAAAGTCATTCATAAATATCACATATCCATTTCACCATTCAAACTTAACCCATAGTGACCATTCGACTATAAGTCATATACATAAATTATTTATCGTACAACTTAATTCAAGTAGAACCAAAAGGTCATGATTCATCTAATATATACATATTGCTCACTGATTCACACACAACCTTTCAAATTAGCAATTATAAGATGGTTCCACACATAGCCCATCCTTATCGATAATTTACGATGGTTTTACCCTTACTCACATATATGTCATAGGCATTTTTTACCTATGCTTCGCAATTCACATTCATGATTCAATTCCAATCGATTTAACATGCATAAGTACATCTCACATACCTTAATAATTTACTTTACGGAACAAATCCACATATCGTATTAGCCCATAGTTTTATAGCACCACACTTTTAATAGTTTACCTCATCGAAGTTCACATTTAATCACTTTAGTGCCAGGCCATATTCGGCTACCACAAAGGACTAATAATAATAATTTTATACACATCATGGTTTCCTTTAGGTATTTAATAATCACAAATCGTGATATCTCCACCAGCACATATACGGCACAGTTTATTCATTGTAACACTCATTTAGTGCATCAAATTTCCAAATCCAATTCAACTTAAGCATAATAGCCATAATCGGCTTATAGCCTTAAATCATTACATATTTGGCACATTAACTAAATAAAATTTACATTCCCTTTTCCATATTAATTTAACTCTTGGGCATATAAAAAGAAATCGAGCTTAAACACTTAAGAACTTACCTTGAATGTTGCCGAACGATTACAACGGCTATTCGATTACTTTCTCTTTTCCCTTATCTGAATTTTGCCCCTCTGTGCTCTTGAGCTTAAATTCAAAGATTTTAAACTAGTCATTATTCGACTATTCGAGCATCACTTTCAAAATATAATATATACATATATATATCCGAATTTCACACCTACTGATCATAGTAAGCTTATAAGAAATCAATAAGCAACTCATTAACAAATTTTTGTCAATGTTTACCACATAATCATAATTTCACTGCAAGTTGTCTTCCTGAGCAACAGTCACTAAATCATTTATAAATAGAGCTACGAAACTCCGAATCAAGTGCCGTTAATTTTCCCTGAAGATAGACTCATATATCTTTCATCCATAAAATTTTCAGAATTTTTAGTTTGGCCAATCAATACCAGATTTTTCTTAAAGTTTCCCCTGTTTCACTGTTTGACTAATCTGACCACTCCTCACTACGAATCAAATTTCTCATTGTACAGAATTCAAAATATGTTCTCGTTTATTTCATTTGAAACTAGACTCATTAAGGAGTCTAAGAATATAAATTTCATCTTATGAACATTTTTTTACAATTTATAATGATTTTATAAAGACAGAATAGAGGATATAGAAGTCATTCTGACCCTGTCCCACATCACTTCAAATATCTCCTTATCGGAAATTCTTTTGCTTACACGGTTTCTTTTATAAGATACTAGGCTCATTAACCTTTAATTAAATAATTTATTCAGCTTCTAACGCATCTCCCAGAATTTATAGTGATTTTCCAAAATCACGTTACTGCTGCTGTCCCAAACAGATTTATTACCAAATCACTCTTTCACACATACCTTGCATGCATGTTATTTAAACATGCATATCACCAATCAATCATCACATATCTATAATTTTACTTAAGCATAATCTTCATTTCATCATTTTAAAGCACAACATGTTAGCCGATTTTTCCCTTAGCATCTAAGGCACATGCATGCTCATTTGCTTGGCTCAACTTCACCTATCTTCCATTTTTCATCAAAAGGACATGAAACAACAACCATTTCCTTCATTTTAATTCATGACCGAATGCTCACAACACAACCAAAAATAAAAATATGCTTCATGAGTTAGGGTAGAACCAAGAAGAACTCATGAACATCAATATAGAAGCAAACTACCATGAACTTACCTTGGATTTTTCTTCCCCAAGTGACCGAACATTCAAGAGCTCTTTTCCTCTCCTTTCTCTTCTATTTTCAGCTTTCATGAACAAGAATGAACAAAAACCTTCCTTTTCTTCCTTTTTGTTATTCTATTACTAAACATTTTATGACACAAAATAACATATATTATTTGTGCCATACTTATGCCATAACTTCAATAAAAAAATTTGCACATGTTGTCTACCATTAACACCATGGCCGGCCACTACACATAAAATGGGGAGTTTGACATGCAAATCCTCCTATTTTGCACTACTATTTATTAGGCCACTACATATTAGCCTATAGCATTTTCAAAAATTTTCACATAGGTCGTATTTCATAAATTTCACTCACAAATGGCAGAATCAAAGCATGTGATTTTCACACATGCACTTTCACATGAAATAAACACATAATATAACATTTGATTATTTTTGGGACTCGGTTTTGTGATCCCGAAACCACTTTCCGACTAGGGCCAAATTAGGGCTGTCACAAAAAGTAAATGTGACCACAAATTATTTTTCTCTGTGGTGAATGACTTAATTATTATATGATAGTAATTGAATTTTCATGAAGGAAGATGTAATGGTTACCATGAGATAAAATAGGATCATATTGAGAGAACAACTTTATCCTAAAGAGATTAAGGATATCCTATGAGGTACCACACTTATGATAAGGTCATCGGACGAGCATTAATCGAGTAGCTTTAGTAATGATATGCCATTAGGGAGAGCTCAGTCACAATATTATAGTGGAATGAATTCATGACTAAATGAGTTTATAATTAAAAGGAGAAAAGCTAGAACAAATTCTAAATCTTTTGAGCCCTAACTACACATGTCCAATCTGTCCTTCTACTAGCTTTCTAAAATCATAAATCAATTGAATGATGAATCAAATGAACAGAAATGGATAGAAATGATACTGTTAGAGAAATGAGTTACATTCGGAAATGAATGTGGTTTCTCACTTAGTATGGAAATGACCTAATAATTAATTTAGGTTTTTGAATTATTATTTAATTAAATAATTGAAGATAAAAAATGGAATTAAATTAATTGGTTATTATGAAATCAGTTAAATGTAGAAATTAAATATATTTTCTCATAGATTATTTTACGGTAAATTTGCCGTGATTTTAACAGTACTAAAATTGGGTTGAGAAAATTATTTAATTGGAAATTTAATTTATTTTGAGAAATAGAAAAACATGTCTTGGGTTGAATTAAATTATAAAATGTTGGGTTTAAAGTTCAAGAAGTAGGTATAATTGGATCCAATACAAGAGATGTCTGAATCATTATTATAATAAATATGAAGGGAAGCACGCCCTATTAGCCCCTCTCACTCCTAGTTCAACTAGGGGATTGGCTTTTTTTGTATTAAATAGACATTAAATGCATTCTACTAATTCTTCTAGGGTTTCACTTCCTCCATCTATAAATAGATGGCATCAGTAGGGCTAAAAACACAATAAGTAATATACAACTTTAAGATATTTTTATTCTGTCCAAAAATATTGATAATTCATTTCTAAGTATAAATCTATTTTTTAGGAATAACAATTCTACCGATTTTTATAAGAGAGATTTAATTTCCTACTGAAAGTAATAAAATTATTTATGGGTATGTATTTGATTCAAAATTGTTCTAGCGCACACTCGATGCAGTTCGTGGTACGAGATAGCGGAGACGGTCGTTCGGTTGAAAGTTGTGAATGTCTAGGATCCGTCTAACCCAAAACACAGGTACTATTTCGGGAATAAATGTATTGCTATAAAAATAAAAAATCAGCTTGGTTTTTAAAATTTTTTTTGATGTGCAAGAAAATTGTTTTCGAATCGAATTTTTTCCAACAATATAATAGTGAGATGACTTCGTGACTAAACGAGTTTATAATTAATAGGTGAAAAGATGGAAATTAATTATAAATCATTTGAGCCTTAATGATATATGCCCAATTGGTCCCTATGCTAGCTCATTGAAACCAGAAATGAATTGCATGTTGAATCAAATGAATAGAAATCAATAGACGATAAAGTTAGAGAAATGGGTAACATTTGGAAATGGATGTGGTTTTCTCACTAAGTATGGAAATGACCTTAGAATTAATTGATGGTTTTTCAAATTATTAATTAATTGATTAAAGTTAAAAAAGAAATTAAATTAATTGGTCATTGTGAATCTGTTGAATATAGAAAAATTAAATAATGTATTAGGTTGGATTGAGTTATAAAGTGCTTGGTTAAAAGTTTAGGAAGCACTTCGAATTAGACCTGATACAGGAGATGCCCAAAGCCCCTCATATTGAATAATGGGGACGACAAACCCTAGTATTTTAACTAGGGTTGCTACCTCTCTCTCTCTCTCCTAGTTTAACTAGGGGATTGTTTTTCTATTAAATAGGCATTGAATGCATTCAACTATGGTTCCATTTCATCTCCCTATAAATAGATGGCACTGGAAGGGCTAAAAAAAATTATATACAACTTTGAGATATTGTAACACCCTAAACCTGGCCTAGACGTTATGGCCGAATCAGGAGACGTCACAAAGAATGGGTTTTGATATCGATCTCTACTCGTTAAAACCATTTCAGTTTTAAAACTCCTATTTGCCTTTATCCATTGTCAAAATGTTTATTCAATAACTTGATTAGTCTTAAATTGTGTTTAACAGTGGAAGCTTACGAAAACATTGTATGTTAAGAAATTAGTTCGTATTCTTAGAAAAACCTTTGTTTTAGTAGAAACTATAGTTTTCTGATATCAGTTGCAAATTAAATACTAAAACAAAAATCCAAATCTAAAAGAAAACCAGCCAAAAAGTCTGAGGAGTCCAATTGGTACAAAAATCCAGAAAGAATCTTTAAAATAAAACCATAAACATAACCAGTTTATGAACTCGTGGTCACCGAGAGGCTTCGTCATATTGATCTGCCTAAGTCTGTGGATTACCTAACAAAACAGACAACAGATGTGAGTTTACAAAAAACTCACTGTGTAACCCAGCAGAATTAAGAATGCAAACACACAGAATTATATGCACAATTAGATACAGATCCAGATTCAGATAATAGTCTCAGATAACAGGTTCAGATTTCAAATATGCAAAATCCTATCCCCAACCTCTACATACCAACTCTGACCATCCCATCACACCATGTGGGGTTAAAAACACCCACCACCCCTACAAAACACATCGTGTCATTAAGACACATATTAGATAACATGCAGCCAAGCTGCCAGAATATAGGTGATATACGTCGAACAGAACACTTCCTCCGTACATATACAAATCCCACCCCAATCAAAGATACAAAATTATCAGATACAGTATAACAGGTTAAATATGATCAGCATGCTTATATACAGATAACAGTATAGACAGGCATACATTTAATATACTACTCAGATCGGTCTATCAGAATGTCTTAGCATACAAACTAGGGTTTAGTTAGCCCTTACCGACCCTACAGTAGGCCCACAGTCGGTCGGAGCAACCTGTGCGACCTTAGAGAAAGTTTTAGATATATGGGCCCACATGCCCGTGTGGCCCACACGGCCTAACCCAAAATCCACATGCCCGTGTGACATGCTTGTATGGGCCCACACGAACAACTTGGCCTAGCCCGTATGGCCCACACGGCCACACTCAAACCACCACACGATCGTGTGCTGTACACGGCCATGCCTTTGTCGACCACAAAGTCATGTCTCACAAATGGCCATCCACACGAGTGACCACATGACCGTGTGGCGTCGATAGATCTGTTTTTCTTCTTTTGCTGAAGCCTCTTTTTTTGCGTTTTGAGTACACATCTAGTATTTATTCGATGCAAAAACAATCTTAAGACCACCAAAATCTATAATCGACATACCAAAGCTCAGAGTCAAACTTAACACACTATTAAATCGAAAACTCGAAACCAACCATAACTCAAACCAAGCATTTACTCCGAATGATTGACTACGATTCCGCAAAAGTAGGATCACGATCTTCCTGATTCACTACTGCCAAAACAACTATATAAACCCAATCAACGTTGGAAAAAACACAAGTTACAGAAAAGCAAAGCCCCACTTACTAGAACATGCAATAAAAATTGAAAGAACGAGAACGAATGTGTGACGGCCAACAAAAAAAATGAAACCAAAAGGGGAATTGGAAGAAGAAAACGACAGAGAAGCAAAAGACTAACGTCAGTTTTTTTCTAGGAAGAGAGATATTTTTTGAAAAACAAAGGATAAAAATAAAAAAATCCCTAATCCCTAATTTTACTCCCACTAACCCACTAAATCATAACTCCTTAGAAATCTAGCTCCACTGAAACTCTTTAACAGATATTCAAGCAAAAATTAACACCCTTGCTAACACGGAGATTCGAACATAGAACCTTTAACTTATTGACTCCCTTACCACTCGAACCAGTAGGCTCGTTCTGATATGAATTCACAGGTAATTAAATAAAAGTCCACTAAATAGGGATAAGGCTTGGATCTAAAAGTAACCAAAATTTGCTAAAGGTAGGGCTTGAACTTGAAACCTCTCACTCACACCCAGAACACTTAACCACTGAAGCAGATAGACATTTGTGTCAAAATTATATAGAAACAGAAATAAGAAAATTGGGGCGTTACAGATATTCTTGTTCTACTAAAAAATTGTGAGAATTTATTTCTAAGTATAAATTCTATTTTCAAGGAATAAAAATTCTATCAGTTTCTATAAGGGAGAATGTTTTAGTTTCCCATTGAAAGTAAATAAAATATTTTTTGGTTCTGTATTTGATTAAAAAGTGTCTGATCTCACACTCAAAGTAGTTTGTGGTAAAAAAATAATAGAGAATGTCATTCGGTTGAAACCCGGGAACAACATGGATTCTTCTAACCAAAAACACAAGTACGATTTTGGAAAAAAATTTATTACTATAAATATTACAAACCGGCTTGGTTTTCAAAATTTTATTTTTTCGCTTCGCAAAAAAAGTTTGCTAACTAGATTTTTCATCCTATTGGTATTAGAGCCAAGTTGTGCTATGTTTATAGTATAAATTGATACTGAAATTTCTCTCTTCTTCATGTGTGATTAATTTTTTTTATAAGATGTGACATTCTTGTAATTATCATCATGTTCAGGGATATATATGTGAATGAATGTATGTTATTATTTTATTATTTATATGATAAAGTAATTTTGTTAAAGTTGTGATTTCTAGAAATTTGAATGTAATTATTATTAATTTTTTAGGTATGTAATTAGGTCGTGGATGATCATCTCTATGCAAGATTTATTTATTTATTATTTTAGAATAATTAATGTAAGCCAGAAACGGACATAATATTTACGTAACCAATATTTTCAATGGAACTCAAAGAACCGAGACGCATCCATGCTGATTCAGATGACACAAACACAACCTAGCCAACTAGCAAAAGACAGCTAATGATCTGGTAGCAGAGGTTGTCAGTGGTCTGATAGTGGTGGCGTAACACTCAAAACCTAGCCTAGACATTATGAATAGATCTGGAGAATTTACCACAAATCATTTGAAAACCCAGAGTTCGCTTGACTTGTAAATATGACGCTAGCTCTTGCTAAGTAAAAATCCAGTTTGTTAGAGAAATATCTTTCGTATCTAATTTGATGAAACTATTGATTATTTATACTTTTAAAACATTTAATGTAACACCCCAAACCTAGCTTATACGTTATAACCGAATCTCGGAGGTTATATTAGTGATGCTTGAAAATATTTACTTCTTAAAAATATTTAGGTTAGAGTTGTTTTGCAAAAACTTACATATTTAAAGATTGATTGATTTTGTTTCTTTGAAAAGTATTTATTAGAGTATTTATTTGAAAAAAAATCATTTTTATAGAAATGTCATTTAAAGTTATTTAAAATAAAGAACTTTTCATGATAGTTATAAAAATAATTTATAAAGAACTTCGTAGTGGACTTTCATAAAATTATTTAGAAAATTTACAATTTATTATTTTATTTAAAAACCAAGTAAAAATGCAATTAATTTAGATAGATTCCATAATAATAAAAAATACTTGAAATCACATAATTTGCATGCATGCATGATAGTTCTAAAGTAATAAAAATAAATCACAACCCAAAATAAAAGTAAAGTCCAAAGTCCAAAGTCCAAAGTCCAAAGTCCAAAAGTCCATAGTCCAAATAGTTTTAAAATCCAACAAATAACCATAAGATAAAATCATTCGAGAGGCTCCACTGAATGCCAAATCCGAGTCTTATGTCTGAGTGTTACCTGATAGCTTTAAAACACTAATGAGGTGAGCTTTCTAAGCCTAGTGTGATATTAACATAAACTCAATCACATACTTATAAACATATACGTTATACAATCATGATAATTATATAACTCAATATTTCATACTCATATGATGCATGTTATGTCAATGTACATATCGTAAAACGATGCAGATTTTTTTGGAAAACGATCCCACCCAACTCCACTACACACCATAATCAAGTTCCCCAAAACTAGTCCATCCAATAACACACCAAATTGTGAACAATGTTATAGTAATGCAGATAAACTGTCTATAATCAAAATTGTGGACAAGCCACCAAAATCGCAGATATACTGTCAATAATCAAAATTGTGGAGAAGCCACCAAAATCTCAGATATACTACCAATAATCAAAATTGTGGACAAACCACCAAAATCACAGATAAACTGCCAATAACTTCCATCTTTCACATCTCACCCCATGCATGTGATATGGCCAAAATCACTTAGAATTACATAGACATGTTTAGCATGAAAATCACATATGTACACATGGTACCAAAATCTCACATTTTATTAGTTATGTAAAAATCACATATACCATAAGATCACATAACATGAGAATGAGATTTACATGCTTTTCCAATCAATAATAGTCATCAATATCACAAAACACGCTTTGCACAACATATCGATTTGGAATCACTTCTTTGTCATAAACCATAACGATGAGTTTTATCTCTCTTAAAGGATATGTAAAGTATCCCCACCAAACAAATAGAATTTAAATAATAACATTTTTATCAACATAAAATATAAACTAAATTTTGTTCAGTGTTAAAAACCACACTTAATCATAGATCTGATGTCTAACAACCCTCTAAAAGTGCCCACACGTGGATCTAACAATTAGATTACCTAATCAATCAAAAAATAATGATCTTACATTAATAACGATTGTTATTAAGGCTTACACGATAGTTGGTATCGATTTTCCCTTTAATACATACCCTTAGAAAAATATAATCACTTGGGTTAATGATTTTGATTCCCAAGCTAATGATCTCTTGAGTTAGTGTCAATCAGCCCTTCAATAAACATGACATACGAGATGTTAATATTTGAGAAAATAAATCACTAAGGGTCTCAACAGCATTCGGCCAAGGGAAGAAAATAGGGAGGAGAAATATTTCTACACAACCCTTACAGTTACTCTAGTACGACCAAAACGTAAGGATCAATAGATCAACTTGAACACGAGTAGGAGAGTAACGGAGGATCTAAATAGGAGGACTATTTTTTTTGAAAATGAGTCCATAGAAAAGTTTAGAATTTAAGAATTAATTAAAATACATAATGCATAATTTTAATAACTAAAAGGAATAATGAAGGTTGATAATGAAGAGGAGAGGAGGAAGAAATCACAACCGTCAACAGTAGTGTTACGATGGCAATGGCGGTCTGACGATAGAGGCAATGGCCCTACAGTGGAGAAAGAAAAGAAAATATTGGTTTTGATCACTCACTTAAAGGAGAAGAGAAAATAAGAAAAATAGGTGGTGTTGTGCGGTGGCTGATAACTCTTGAAAAGATTTATATTTCATGCTTTTAGATTCAGCTAATTGCTTGTACTTAGGTACATATAGTTGCATTTTAGGACATTTCACTAGTATTTTTTTTAACATTTCATTAGGAGCTTAGACTATACTTAAATGTTAATTATTTTTAATTACTTGTGGAAGGGATGTGTGTGGTGGTGGATTGGCAGTTGCAGGATGAGGAACAAGAAGTAAAGGAGTGAAGGTTTGTCGGGCCAAAAGGTTGGAGAGTTTGTCAACATGGATGTCGTAGCAATTTCAGGAAGAAGACCTTGTCAAAACCGAACGCATACTAGTTTCAATCCAACTATACTTGTACCAGAAATATCTGCCTAAAAAGAGGGAAGAAAATCATGGGCTATTGGATTTACCTTAGGGAAAAAGATTGTAAAAGCCTTTAGGCAAACAGAAAAAATGGGTGAGATCCTTAGGCAAAAATAGAGGGTAGCGGTTGAGTAGTAACGGGAAGAGGAAGATGAAGGTAGTCCTTCTCAGCCACCACATGACAATGTATCACTGGAATGTAGGTTGGATAACTAAAAGTTATCCTCCCGAAGTTCTTCCATTATTTCTTGATTGCTCTTCATGAATTGATTTGTTGAAACGATGTTGAATGATACTTTACATTTGAATTTCAATTGTCGACCCGTGAGCTAAATTTCATAAGGTTAGGATTACTAGATGAAACTTTTATTTCCTTTAATGACTGAAGTGTAGATATGTTTTAATACACTATTTCATTTAATGGTTTTTACAAAATTACATGTTTGCAAACTTTAGACATAGATAGATGTACAACACATTCATTTAATTAATCTAATTCTGGAAAAGTTAGGTTAATGAGATTGAAATTGACTGATATGATCAAGTGTTCGACTGAATACTTATGGTAGACACTAGACATAGAGCAGTGTTCATACGAAAAGAAAAAAAAATAGTGCAGGGTACCATGCTAAAGGCATATAGACATATATCACTTAAGGAAAGGTAACTCGTGGTTTTGCTCTCAAAAAAAGCATACCAGTTTAGAACTTTTCTAAGCAGTAGATTAAGTAAGGTTTTGCCAAGGCATTATTGTCAATAAGGGCAGATTTTGGTAATCCCAACCTTTTAAATCAACATCTTAGACCCTCTATCCTCTATCATCTGACGTGGTATATTTGTCATAGCATTCTTAGTTGTTTATTTATCCGTTCACATATTATTCTTGTAACTGCTATTTCATTTTCACTCTTTACTTGACATAGCATTTTCCATTATTTATCAATTACACATATTATACACATTATTATTCCTTCAAATTACCACTGCATTCTTATCATTATTTTTGTCATAACATTAGTCATACATCATTATAATAACTCAACCATTTTATACCTAACCGATCCATATGGAGACAATCTCACTTATTACTTTATTACTTGATTTGACGTGTATACTTGAACAATTCACATATCATTTTATATGTAACAAGTTTTTAGAGTCGTTGTCGGGGATTGGCAATTGGCAAAATTTGGTTTGTTATTTTCTTTTGTTTTCTTAGTTTTAGCTAACTTAGTTGTATTTAATTTCTACAAGTTTTCTATCAATGTATGAGAAGAGGCATTCCTGCAAATGAAAAGTATCCTTTTGACCTAGAGATAGACAGAAATTTGCATATGAGGCGAAAAGAGCCGGGAAATATGGCTAGGGATGTAACAGCTCAATTTCAGTGAAATCAGAATAGTGGTCTTAGGACCACAAATCTGAGCCGAAAAATAAAATCTATTTTTTATTTTATTATATGGTCTGTATTATGATAGACATGTCATGTGAAAATTTTGATAAGAAAATTTTATAGATTAAGTATTTAATTACAGGAAGGACCAACTTGCATAAAATGAAAAAGTTAGATTCTAGTAGCTAGATGGATCAAATAGCTATGGAATTCAAAACTTAAAGTCCTTACATGGTAATTATACCATTAATAAAAAGTATGTAGATATTTTGGTGGCTTATCCATGTAAATTTAGAAAAAGGGCCAAGACTAAATTAGAAAGTGAAAATATTTAATTAATTAAAAAATGATAATGAAAAAAGAAATATCTTTTTATTTTATCATCTTCTTCCCCAAAAATACATGTAAACCCTAGGAGAGAGAGAAAAAACTTTCATGGCCAAATTGGGTAAGTTTCCTTGGCCCGTTTTTAGTAATTTTGATATTTTTGATACTGGGATAGCTTAATCTATCTATATGGGGGATCAATTTGAGAAGTTATCAAAGTATGGAAAATGTGTCATGCATGTATATGCTGTAAATTAGAAATTTATGGTAGAAAATGAAACATTGTTGATAGATAAACAACTTTTACAAAGTGATTTTTGAAGAAAACATGATATAGGGACTAAAATGTAAAATTGTGAAATTTGATGAAAATTTCTAAATTTTTATGAATACATGTGCTGTAAAGTTTTTAATGGGATTTTGGCTAGGCTTGGAATAGGGAGTAAATTACACAAGTTTCATTTTACGAGCCTAGCGACGAAATTGGAATTTATGAAAAAGTTAAGGGCAAAATGGTAATTTTGCCTAGGACGTAAATTGAGTCCACCTAAATATAAAATATGATAAATTTATGTTAAATTTACTCGTATAGATCCGGATAGACCAAATTCGGAGCTAGAATGAGGAAAGGAAAAAAATGTCGAATTAGTAGATTTATGTACATGAACATTTGCCGAGGTAAGTTCGTGTAACTAAATTGTATATGTTTTTATGCTTGAATTTAGTGTTGTGTTTGTGAATATGTGAAATGATCACATACTCGTTATAGCGTGATAAATGAAAGTGCCTGATCAATAATAATGCTCGATAAATGGTAAATGATAAAAATGTTACTTATATGCTTGAAATGAATGTGGAATCTATCTATTTGAATTATATGTACAATTTAGATGTAGGAAATAATCACATGCTTGCTATGATTTAGATGTAGGAAATAATCAAATGCTTGTTAATGCTTGAGAAATGTTAAATCCCATTTGAATAAAGGAAGAATGGATGGATAAATGTAACTTTCCAAAATAAATGAGGTCTTGCATTTGTTACTGATGGGATTTGGCTCAGATGAGTAATCCTATTGACTTCATTTATGAAAGGATTTAGTCTGGATGGTTAATCCTGATATAAGTCCTCTCGAGCATATGTTATGGATTGGATTTAGCCTGGACGAGTAATTCAGATCAAGCTCATTAGAACATGTGTCATAAAAATGAGTTAGCCTGGATTGGTAACCCTGTTGTATACATGTGTGGTTCGAGAGTGTACTCTTTGATATAGTACCTTATATGTACCATTGGACTTGAATTGGTAGATCTTGAGTCGTACACCTCAAGTGTACTATCTGCATATCCATTGATATTCTGAATAAATTCAACGGGTGACAATTCTAGACATGAGAATTTATGAATGATAAAATGAGTTATTACATGTATCCATCTGAAATACAAGTAAATGATGATACATGACAAATTATATATGAAAACATGAGATGATGATATTTGTACATGGACTTTATTTGATGAATATATATTCATTCTTGATTATAGACTTGTACACCTTGAGTGTGCTAATCGTGACCTTGATATTCCAAGTAATATGAGTAAAGTTCTTATATGAAATGATCTAAACTCAGAACTATTATGAAATTATACTTGAAATAATAAGATGAATTATGCGTGTTGAATGCATACATGTTGTGGAAAGCATATCTGCTTGGAAACTTGATTGTTGTTGAGCCCATATATGATTTGATGTTATTATGGAATATATGACTAACAAGGGCAATGAGAATGTGTGTAGGGCTTGAGCCCAAATTGATTGATTATGCCTTACATAGTTACTTCAAAATAAAATGAATGGTAAGTTAGGTACCAAGTTATACGAACTTACTAAGCATTTTATGCTTACTCAATTTTATTTCATTGTTTTAGAGTAAATCGGAAGCTTGTTGGATTGGAAGCTCGGTAGAGATCACTCACACTATCCATCGACCCATGTCAGTACAATATGGTAAAGCAATTATGGTTACAATGGCATGTATAGGATATATTGGCCATATTGGCATGTAAATGTAAATGATGCTTGTAATCTAGCCATTGAATGGCTAATAATGGTTTGTTTTAATATACTTGTAATGATAAACTATGGTAGCTACATGTATGTTAAGTAGTTGATTAAAATATGTCTAACTTGAGGACTTAACTAAGGTAAGATTATAGGCATGTATGCATGAAATGATATGCCATGATGAATGATGGAATTTTCTTGATTTGAATGCTTGAAATGGTTGGTACTTGGATGTGTGATTCAAGCGTAGGTTATAGGTGCGATTTTAGGTGAGAAATAAAGCTAGGAATGGCTTTATTTTGTCCACACGGACAAACATACGGGCGTGTGTCTAGACCATATGTGACACACGGCTAAGTACATGGGTGTGTAGATAGGTTGTATGTCTCCTGCATCCTAGTTTTGAGAAGAAGATTGCTCAAAATTGAGCACACGGGCGTGTGTCTCAACCGTGTGTGCTACACGGCCTAGAACACGGGCGTGTGTCTTGGTTGTGTAAAACCTGCACTTAATTTCGAAATAAATTAACTCCCCCTAGCACATAGGCATGTGGCATGGCCGTGTGCACAAGTCAGAGAGTTACACAGGGTCGAACACGGCCTATAGCACGGGCGTGTCCCTTGGACCACACGGGCATGTGAGCCTTTTAACTTGGAAAATTTTTGAAATGTCATGAAAAATTCTTAGAGTTCCTGATTAAGTCTCGACTCGATTCTAATGGTCATATTGGGCATCAAGGGTCCATTTAGGGGAAAAAATGAATAAATCTCAATTAATGAATAGTAATTTACGTGATATATTTGAAAGTGTTTCAAAGTTTATAGTAACACTCTGTAACCCTATTCTGACGATGGACACGAGTTATGGGTGTTATAAGGGAAAGGAATGATCCTGGTCTCAATGATCATGGTTTCAATGATAATCCAAATGGTCAGGATGTTAATCCTTTTTTTATCATGTGATTGATGATTGAGATAAATCAATTCAGGAACAAGTTGTACCAATTTTGGATGATTTGGATCTAGGGATAGCATGACCACACATACAAGCTCAACAATTCGAGTTGAAACTTGTAACATCCCAAAAATCGAGGGTTAGTAAAATCGGGTTTGGAAATCAAGAGAGAGTGATCATACCATAACTTTTGAGATTATCTATGCATTTTTAGGAATAAATGAGGTATTAGTTTTTTGGGTAAGTGTTAGTGAAACGTTCCTTGAAACCCAAGTTCAAATCCCTTCTCTCTCACCATTTTTATTATTTTTATAAATTTGCCTCAAACCCTAGTATGTAACATGCCTTGTTTTTAAAATAAATATTGTAAAATTATTTCAAAAATAAGGAAATAGCCTAGTGGTTAATTGATAAATGCATAAGCATTAAAATTAAATTGAGGTCCCAAGTTTGAATCTTTTCCTATACAAAATAACTATTTTTTTCTTTAGAAAAGTCCCTTATTTTTAATGTGTGTGCCATCCATATCCTTGTAATCCTAGGTATAAATGTTAATTTTACACAAAATAACCAGCCTTTATTCTATGTTTACTCACCCTAGCCGTTCCTCCTCTTTCCTCTCCTCTTTGATCTTCAATTTTTTCTTTCTTCCTCTGTTGTTGTCGTCGCCTACACCTAATTTTACCATATTTTTATTTTTATTTTTTTTTCAAGATTTGTTAAAATCTTCTCCACCATCTTGCTGGTATTTTTCCTCATTAAAATCAGCCCCAAATCTGAAATCTTAAACTCCAAGATCGATCCGAACATTGCCAAGAAAGTGTCTTTCTCGTTTCTCTCAACTAGCTTGTGTAAGATCTTTTCTCTCTTCAATTTGTTGATTAATCTTGTCAATTTAAAACCTAAATTTCTAGATCTTTAATTTATGGGAATTTTAAATAATTTAAAATTAATTTTCCATAGTTTTAATGGATCTTTAACTCGTTTTTAAATTAGCCCCGAATTTGGCCTCAATGGGTAGTGGTGCATGCGTCTATATGCAAGAAAGGGGGTTGTTTTGTTTCTTGTTTCTTGCTCATCTTTTCCCAGCATTAATTTAAGTTCTTGAACCCTCCTGATCAGCCTTTAATCACATGTTAATTAGGGAAAGATGTTCTTGATCAATTAGCCATTTAGATCTCACAATTCGGGAAGCGTAAATGCGATTGATTGTAAACTAATTTGTTGTTTCGACAAAGATGTTGGGAAAAGGTTATGGATTGATTAAATGAGGGATTTTAATCAATATTAGATACCAATTTTCTAGTATTTCTACAAGCTCAAGCACCCAAATGACAAGAAAAATCAAAGAGAAATGTAGAAACAAATTAACAAATTTTCTATGTTACCCCCCTCACACACTTTAGTTGACACATTGTCCTCAATGTGTAGCCCTTAAAAAGATAAGAAAAAAAGTTACCGGATCGGTCATGGCTGCTCCAACTACTAATGATGGGTGCTTCCTCTTTTTGTCGTGTAAAGCTCAAATTGTTTGTGTCTCCTTTGTGTTAACCTAAGCAAAACATAACTAAAAATCTACTATTGATCCTACTCCTACAATGTTTGATCAAAATTATCAAAAATTAGTACAAGTCTTTGAAACCAAAAATAAAAATGTTCAATTCTCCTTATCATCATCCCACTGTGGTGCTCGCCTTATTTCCATCGAAGCTTTTCCCTTTTGTTTGACATGTGTTTGGTGAGAGCTCCCACCGTTGAAGGTACATGGTAAGTTGGGCTTCGTATGACAGGCCCTTTTGGTGAAAAAAATTGTGGCTAAAATGTAGCTTCATATTCGTTCTCTGTTCCAATGGGAATGGATACTTCTGAGCAGCACCTTCCTCCGCAAGACTAGCCCCCTCATCCTAATGAGTCGGAGTCAGCCTAAACATGTCCAGAGGATAATTTGGAGTGTGTAACTCATTCATTTTTGAAAATTCTTAGAGTACCAAGCATGTTTCCTGCATCCACTGAATCATCCCATCAAGCTTCTCCTCCATGCTTCTGCTGGTTCCTCTTCGAATCATTGTCTTCTCATTTCACCTAAGTGACACTTGGACATCTATCTTTTCCTTCCTCCTCTGATACCAATTAATGATTTGTTTCCTTTGAAGCTCGAGATATTGGGTGTATAGCGAGTCTCCCATTATTTTTTTTTGTTTCATGGATTACTTATTCTAGCCCATTGGAACTCCTGCTCGTCGACACAATTCAGTCAGCAAGTGAGGAAAAAAGATTCTAGCTTTTTGGCTATGCACGCACCACCTCGTCTCTCAATAAATCCATCTGCCCACACAAACCTTCTTGCGCTGCAAAATGCCATATAACAAAATAGCCCAAAAAGTATTCACATTAGAAACATTTAGAGTGAGCATAATTCTAGTGTCGACAAATTGCATCCATATTTTGCAACGGGGAACATTATTGCTTTATTGAAATTAGTGGGCAACTCTGTATCGTGGCTATAGTTTCATGTACCTCTACCTTGAATCAAGTACTTAATAACATATTCCATGTCTATATTCCCAAATTTATCTAAATAGGTGCTACTAAGGAAGTCTTTGTCACAAAAAGGTGCATCGTAGAAATCACATATCTCTCTAGGAGTGGTTGGAACCTCTTCACCCCTCATTTTCATAGTGTCCTAATATATTATTTTTCGTATTTCTTGGTCCCTAAAAGAAGCATAAAATTCTTACACTACCGAGACCACCGTAATTTCCTTGGGAGTGATACAAAATTATTCCCAACTATGGTATCTAACCAAAGTCCAAATTTCATTGCAAAAAGTCATTGAAGGTTCGAACCCTTATTCCTGGATTAAAGGTCTACCCTGTAACTCAAAAAACTATTTTTACGTTTTTAGATTCTAAAATCTTTTAAGGCCCAAAGCTACCGAAGTATTTTTTTTACTGTAGTTTTCTTACATTTTCTAGAAGGCATTCTCTAAAAATAAAGTTTCTAGAAAAAATAATATGAACAGTAATCAATGGAACAGTAAAAGAGAGTTAAGAATACTTTAACCTCAATCTTTTGAATCTGTGTGTGCCTCTGCTTCGATTGATTTGATGATGTTTTCTTCCAATGTGGCTTTTAGGAATGAGGATGAAGGATTGAAAACCTACATTTTTGGTGGAAACAGGGGGTTGGGGAATTAGAGGTTTCAGAGACTTTTGAGGGTTGGATGTTAAAATTAGGTTTGGTTGTGTTAATATGATGTTTTATGCTTAAAAAGAGTGTTTTTGAGGCAAATCATAGGCATTTCTAGGGTTAAAAAGTCAGGTTGCGCGAATCGATCAAGTTGACCCTGCAAAAATTTCTAGCGATGTCGCAACACAAGGGTTCCATGTCGCGACATCCCTAGCAGACTATTCATGCGTGACATCGGATTTCGGTGTCGCAACACACCCTGCAGTTTTGAAATTTTGAGAAATTGTCTTCTGTGTCGTGACATAGGTTAGTGATGTCGAAACATCGAGTTGATTTTTGACCTTCTTCATTACTGCCCATGATGTTGTGACATAGAATTTTCTGTGTCGTGACGTTGACCTTGTTTCCCAAATTTTTTATCTTCAAAATGCTTAAGCACTTGTTAGACCTATCTTTGACCTACTTGTAATACATTAACAACTTGGTTAGGAGAGTATACAGTTAATATAGTTAGTAATAATCAAAAGATGGGAATATGTGAGGTCTTATTGTCGGACTCATCCGTCAGCATAGTCAATATGCACCAGGGTGATCCTTGTGATTTATTTCTATTTGTATTAGTACAACACCCATCATGCCATTCTATTCGTCCGCAGTTGTCTTTCTCTAAATTTACCTTTTTGCCCTACTTTAATGACCGACAACTCTTTTTGTATGTCATAACTATTAGTGATTTGCAAACCCACATACCCACACAACTGCTTTAATTGGTGCTCAGTATTCGTGCTTTGGAAAAAGGTTAAGGATTGTGGTTCACAATTGTTGTCTATAGTGGTTTTGTCCTTCTCATTGATCAGGTATGGCTTTTTAGGAGTACTTTTTAAAGTGATTCGCAGAGGGATAGGAAAAAATATTATATTGTGCAACTAAAGTTCTATTTCTTTGGGCTTTTTAATTCATCTATCGACCTGTAGATAATTCCCTTTAATGGTTCTCGTAAGACTCAAACACTCTGTAACAGTCGTAGCTTGATCCTTATACACATCAATTATTTAATTTGATTGAAACCTGTTATATGATCATAAGTTCTATCAACATATATTTTTCTCACTCTTTTCAACATCTGGCAAATTCCAAGATCTATAAACATTTGGGGTGCTTGTGTAACACCCCCTAACTCGTATCTGTCGTTGGAATAGGGTTACAGAGCATTATCAAACAAATAGAATAGTAAACCATTCAAATCATACATTAATACAAACATAAACAAATTTCATTCAAATACATTCATAATGTCCCTTAATCGAGCCCTCGAGGCCCTAAAAATACTATAGAAACAATCCGAGACTCAATCAAAAACATTTGGAAATTTTAGGAAAAAGTTGAAAATTTTGGACTACAAGGGTCACACGGCTGTGTGCCAGGCCGTGTAACAGCCTGACTTGCATGCCCTCAACCTACAGGAGATACACGGCCATGTCTCAGGCCATGTGGACCTAATGTAATAGTTCAATTTAGACCCTAGTAGGAATAGTGGTTTCGAGACCACAAATCTGAGTCAAAAATATTTTAATATTATTTTCTGTGCTTATGATATGTGAATTAGCATGTGTGATAAACCGTAATTTATACATATTTTTACCCTATTTTAACGCATTTTATGGATGATTTTCCATTAGAATTGGTGAATTTGATGCTCTTAATGCTTTAATTTCATGTTTTATGCTTAGGAGAGTGAAAGGAACGAAAAACGGGCCAAAAACGGAGAAAATGGGCCAAAGTACGAAATCAACACGGCCTGGACCTCCTCACACGGGCAGATCACATGGCCATGTCTATTTGGCAGGCTCGAGCACGGCCTGAAGTAATCGCACACGAGCGTGTCCCTGCCGAGCCCAAGTTGAGTCCAATTCAGAAAAGGCTAATTTTGAGGGCTCTTAGGCATTCCAAAGCCTATAAATACACCCTAGAGGAGGAAGAAAGGGGAGACACAAAATAGGGAGTAAGGAATTACTCCAAGGAAGCTGATTTATCCATCTCAGAAGCTAGATTCACCATCAAGACTGAAGATCTCTCCTCGATTTCCCCTTCAGGAGTTCTGGGTTTTCTTTATGTTTTGTATTCTTTATTATTCTGAGATGTTTTCTTATTTAGTTATGAACTAAAACCCCTAAATACCTAAGGGGAATAAAACCTAAGACGAATCTCGTTATTATTTTCTTAATTCTTGTTTTGATATCCCAGGATACTATTCAAGATAAGCTCTTATTCAGAGGAGGAATAGACCCTGTCTAAGAGTACATTTTTCATAATTAAGCGGAGTTGTTTGCGCGCTTAGACATAGGGTGACAAGATTTTGCCGGATTAGGGTGAAACCTAATAAGGGGATCCATAGATCGAGTTAATGCAACCCTAGGCTGTTAATTAGAGAAAGGTCTCAATTATTCAATCTAAGGATTAGACGTTATTAATCTTGAATAGAGATAATAACATAACTTAGGGATCTCTACGAAACATGTTAAATGAATAAATCGTCCGATTCAGAGCCAGAATAACAAGTACAGTCTAGGTGGATTTTTCCTTAGGTATTGTCTTCATTCAATCGATTTTTCCAAAAGCAATTCCCCAATTCTGTTCTCTTTGAATTCTTAGTTTAGACAATTAGTTAGTTAAAACAAAAACCTCTTTATTCTTAGGCTAGATAATAAAAAGACAGTCATTACTAGTACTTTTAGTTCCTTTGGGTTTGACAATCTAGTCTTGCTAAAACTATACTACTCTTTGATAGGTACACTTGCCTACATTGCGATAATAGTTAGTTTCAAGAACGATTAATTATAAATATTTAAAACCTATCACGAAATCACGCGATCAATGTGTGAAAGTTTCGTAAGAAAATTTAATTGTTTGTGTGCTCAATTTGATAAAAGGGCCTAATCGCTTAAATTGTAAAAATGACCTTCTAATTGTTAAAGTGCCTATTAGATATGTCTTTGTAAATGAAAGGTCCTTATGTTGATATTTGACCATTAGAAGTATGAGTGGACATTAATAACCTTATATGTTAATGAATTAAATGTTTATGAATTAAGGGCATAATTGTAATCTATGTATAAATGATGAATTAAATAAAAGAAATGCCAAAATTAGTTCATTTTTAAGTCTTCCTCAACCGAAAATCAAAGAAAAAGAAAAGAAAAAGAACCATCTAGGGTTCAGCTATGCTAAAGCTCAATTGAGGTATGGATTTTGTTCCGTTTTTGATAATTTCTACGTTTTTGTAATCGTTGCACTGTATTCTATCAAGCCTATGCCCTAATTTCTAATTTTGTTAATGATTTTGAGTTAAGCCATTGATGAAACTATGAGTTTTATGAATTTTGATGTTAGTAAATGAAATATATGTTTTGGGTTTATATTTTGTCTTTGAATTTTTGATGAATTTGAGTAAAATGTGCTAAATTATGAAATTTGTAAATTTAGGGAACTAAATGTGAAATAAATGAAATATATAGACTTTTATGAACTCCATAAAAATTTGGCTAAGCATGTGTAAAAGGAAATTTTGTTTATTTTGTGATTTTGTGAATTAGGGACTAAAATGTCAAAATTTGAAAATGTGAGGGCTAATTTGTAAATGCCCTAAATATGTGTTTGTGTATTGATTTGAATGATTTGGTGAATAAAAGAGATAAATTTGAATTGATATAGATCAAGAACCAAAGGAAACAGAATTAAATCGAGGGAAAACAAAAGTCGTTGAATAGTCGCTCGTTTCCATTCATTTCCGTACGAGGAAGGTCAATATATGAATAAATGTGTTTGAATTGATTTATTCATGTTCATATGACATTGTATTATGATGAATGATAATATGAGAGCTAAATATAAGATATCCGATAAAGTGTCGACAAAGTTTCGACGTCTGTAAAGCCCCGTACAAACCTTAGGAATAGTTAGGATACATATGTCATGACGTAGGATCCAATATGTGTTTTCGTGTAAGACCACGTCTGGGACGTTGGCATCGACTTATGATTTACATGTAAGACCGCGTCTGGGACGATGGCATCGTATTTGATTTCATGTAAAACCCTATCTGGGACAGTGGCATCGATATTTGATTACATGTAAGACCACGTCTGGGACGTTAGCATTGTATGAGCTTTCTGAGTTTTTTGCTTATCCTTATGATTTTGAATGGTTCAACGTGCATTCTGAGATACGAATGATTATGTGCAATGCATATTCTATACAGGTACGTTTGAATTGTATACTACGTTGAGAATGAAAGGTAAGTAGATGTACCTTTGTGAACATATGGTATAACTATGAGAAAATATGTTATATGAGCAAATGGATTGGAAATATGTGAATTGTATGTGAACTATGTGGTAAATGTTAGTATCTTGGCCATGAAGTATATGTATTTTATGATATTCATATGCTTAAGTTGATAAGTTTATTTGTATATGGCTTACTAAGCTTTTGAAAGCTTATTTTGTGTGTGTTTACATTGTTTTATAGATATCGTAGCTATCGGAAGCTCAGGGATCATCGAGGATCGTCACCACACTATCGAACTTTTGGTACCTTTTGAGAATGTATATATTGAAGTATGGCATGTATAGGCTAGAAGTACATTGATTATGTTTTTTAATGTGTATATCTAGCCATGTGATATGGCTTGGTTTTGGATGTGATTATGAATAAATTTTGGTATATGCTTTGTGTTCAAAAATGGCATGTTTTGATGCACTCTTGAATAACCAAATGAAATGGTCAATATTGGTAAATTTTGGTATGTGCAAATTTGAGATATTGGTAAGTTTATGAATAAATTTTGGTATATGTTTTGTGTGACAGCTTAATTTGACCCTAGTCGGAATGTGGTTTCGGGACCACAAAACCGAGTCATAAAATTTATAAAAAAAATTAATTTTTATATCTTCTATGTGTGATAGTGGATGTGTAAAAAATTTGATGTTTTAATTTAGTCATATGAATGTGAATTTCACCTGAAAGGACTTAGTTGAGAAACTTGGAAAATATGTTAGGAAAATGTGTGAGGACCAAATAATTTTCAAAATATGAAAGTTTGGGCTTGCATGGCAAAATGCCCAATATGCATTAAGTGGTCGGCCAAGTAATGATGTTCCTCCACTAAGTTTAATTTAATAATAATATTATATTGATAAGTGATTATAATATCATAAATAATATAAATAAAAAAATAAAAATAGGAATAAAAGAAGAAATTAAAAATAAGTGTTCATCTTCTTCTTCTTGCAAAAACCGAAACAAAAGGAAAGAAAAAGAGAAATTACACTAAGGCAATTCGGCACCCTCTTTTGCTAGTTGGAGGTAAGTTTTGAAGTGATTTTGAAATCTTTTTATGTGTTTAAGTTAAGTTAATTGTTAAATGCATTTCTTGGCCATGTCAAGAAAATCAAATTTCTACGGTGGTTTGGGCACTAGGCCGTGTATCAAGATGTTAGAATTAGAGGTTGTTTTCATGTTGAATTGAATAAGTAGATGTTAGAATGGGGTTAATCTTGTTGAATTGTTAGTTGGGTAATACTTTGTGCATTCGGCCATATGTGGTTTAAATAGAATGTTCATTTTATTTTTACTTACTTGTATGAAAAATGGTTCAAATAAGTGTTAAGGCCGAATGAGTCATGGTAGATTAGTTAAAGTTCAAAATTCATGTTTATGAGGTAAATTGAGCAATTGACCGAGACATGGATGAAGGAATAAGATTTATATTTTTTTCTGTTTTAGGAGTGAAAGGCATAATGAAAATTGAGTAAGTTTTTATGTGCATATTTTAGTTTAAGTGCTATCGAGAATTTGGCTAAAATAGTTTGGTATGTGTGTTTTCCGAATTTAAATTAAGATTGTTTGAGTGACTTAATTTATGTATTAGAAATTTATTTGAGTGATTAGAATGGGCATTAAGATGTTGAACTCATGAGATTAGAAGTATATGAGCTTGATAGTATTTGAATGAATATAAATTGGGGCTACGATGATTGAGTTATATTATTTGCTTAGTTGGAGCACAAGATCAAAGGGAGCCAAGTTCGGCCAAAGGGAAAGCGAAAGCAGTTGAGTAGCCGATTGGAGTTGTTCATCCGACTAAAAAGGTAAGTTCTTAAGTAATTTAAGTTACGGTTAATATTGCACATAAATGACACAAAATAAGTTGGATAAGATACCATGGTATGTATGAGTTTTTGAAAATCGAATGTGAGGTTATTGACCTATCTATGATATTGTGGT
The DNA here is from genome assembly GCF_007990345.1 of Gossypium hirsutum. Taxonomy (NCBI): domain Eukaryota; kingdom Viridiplantae; phylum Streptophyta; class Magnoliopsida; order Malvales; family Malvaceae; genus Gossypium; species Gossypium hirsutum. Next base: position 72,931,073 of record NC_053433.1, read on the forward strand.
AGCTATAGATAAGAAATTTCAGCACTATGTGTGCAAGGTTATGCGGCACTATGTGTGCAAAAACTAAGTGGCACTATGTGTCCGAGATTACATGGCACTATGTGTGCGAGAAAACGTGGCACTATGTGTACGAATAAGTAAGAGCACTATGTGTGCGGACTTTCAAATCAAGCACTAAGTGTGCGATATCGATCGTGGAGAATTACTTGTGCAAATGAAAATTCATTAAAACATTAAATTGGGAGTAATGAAATGTGCATGGATACTAGACATGGGATTTGATTTTAATTTATATATTATTATATAATGCTTAGGTAGAGAGAAAGAAGAGAAAGGTAATCGGCTCAATTAGTATATATATATTTGAACAAAGATATAAAGTAGAGATAAATGAATCTAAATGGATTGGAAATTGACTTGATAGATGGAGTGGCTTGATTTGTGCTTATTTAAATAATTGGACATTGTATGTCATTTACATATACGCCAATGATTTGTATATGACATTTACCATGGTATTTTCAATTTGTGATTAAATGGTGTAGGAGTACATAGTGAATTCGGGTAAGTATGTACCAAATTCATAATGCACATATGTGACATAAGATTTCCTTGTGATATCATGTTTGAATTCGGCTAGTATTGGATTGAAATTTTATTTTTGTTAAGATAATTGGATTATTACATTCTTGAAATTTCTTAGGACTTATTGAGTTAATAGCTCACTTGGTGTGTTTAGTGGTTTTGTATAGATCATCTTGTCGAGGAAAGCTTGGAACTGTTACGAAGTCATCGCATCTTTTGACAACCTTTTTGGTACCTTTGTTTAAAGCTCTAGTAGACCTTATGGCATGTATAGGATAATATTTTGGGAGGTTGATATTTTGATAATATTATATATATAAAGCCATACGAATATGACTAAAGTCCTATGTATGGATTTGGTAATGGTTTAGATATAAATCTTGAAGTGTTAATCAACTTGACAATAAGTTCATATTTGTGATATAAGTGTAATTATGTTATACTTGAACTAACATATTAAGCAATTGGGATATATATTATGTATGGGTATTCGGTCAAGAGGAGAAAAATCACCAAATGAGTAGAAAAGTTTTAGTTGTATGATGTTATTCATTTAAGCTCAAGACTTTACAGTTTTACTCTTTTGTATACGCATACTATAGAAGTCACTCATGGAAACATGCTATTACTGTTATAATTATTTAATTACATTGGATTTGAAATTATTGAAATTTAAAATGCAAATCTGATTCTTATGTACGCGAAACGTTCTATAGAGGAGTTGAGCAGGTTATGTTATGTGACCCTACTCCATCAATGGACACTGGTTTTTGGGTATTACATTTTTATTTAGTATCAAAGCTACAGTTTAATCGATTCTAGGACTACCGTAGCACGTGTGAGTCTAGCTATACATGCCATAATGCTAGTATATGATAGTGTGATGACTTCTGACGGTTGAAATTGTTGTTTTAATTAGTAAATGGAATCCACTCCAGAGAGAGCCTTAGCGGATGACATTGAGAGTGTAGCGCCTGCTCCCGCGCAAGGGACAGTGCCTGTTGAACCTCAACCATCAGTGAGTAATCAAGATGATGGGGCTAAGCAAGCCTTCATTACCATGATGAATGAGTGGGTTGCACAATATGCCCGAACAAACCTGGCTACTCAACAATTCCCGAATTTAAATAATCCTCCTCCGGTGCCTATAATACCAGTAACTACTGATCCTTTGAGGCTGAGTAAACCTCATGTTGATTTGATTAGGAGGCGCGGGGCCGAGGAATTACGAGCCACAGCTACTGATGACACTGAAAGGGCTGAGTTTTGGCTTGATAATACCTTCCGTGTTTTTGATGAGCTATCTTGCACACCCGATGAGTGTCTAAAGTGTGCCATATCCTTATTACAAGATTCGGCCTACTATTGGTGGAGAACTCTGATTTCGATTGCTCCGAAGGAATGAGTTACTTGGGACTTCTTTCAGACGGATTTTCGTAAAAAGTATATTAGTCAACGATTCATCGATCAAAAGCACAAAGAATTTTTTGAGCTTAAACAAGGCCGTTTGACGGTATCCGAATATGAACGTGAGTTTGTAAGACTCAGTCGATATGCTCGGGAGTGTGTAGCTGATGAAGTTGCCATGTGTAAAAGATTTGAAGAGGGATTGAATGAAGATTTAAAGCTACTAGTGGGTATTCTAGAAATAAAAGAATTCGTAACACTGGTTGAACGAGCTTGCAAGGCTGAAGAGCTTGGAAAGGAGAAAAAGAAAGCTGAATCTGAAACTAGAGACTTTCGTAAAAGATCGGCGGGTAAAACTTTTTTCTCAGCTGCAAAGAAGTTCAGAGACGATATCAACAGATCAAAGACGACTGCAGGAATTTCTATTAAGGAGCGACCATCAACGGACTCTCGAGCTACTTCGGTTGCTAGTGTTGGCAACAATCGGCAAGAAAAACCCGAATGTCCACATTGTGGAAGACGACATGTAGGTGAATGTGGGGTAAGTCTATTAACAAAGCCTGTTATAGATGCAGTTCACGGGATCATTACATTCGAGATTGCTCGGAACCTGATGAGAAAAATAAGGTGCAAGGTGCGAGATTGAGTGGTGCAACAACTAGAGGTAGACCACCAAGAAATACAGGTGGCAGGAGTGGTAATCAGAGAGGGACTTCTAATACGGCTGTTCGATCTGAAACTCGTGCCCCCGCCAGAGCTTATGCCATCCGTGCACGAGAGGAGGCATCCTCCCCTGATGTTATCACTGGTACATTCACTCTCTATAGTACTAGTGTGCTTGCTTTAATTGATCCTGGTTCGACTCATTCTTAGTTCTTTTTCTTTAATTAACTATTTAAACATAATATTTTCAAACCAAATTTTAATACGACTTTAATAACTCTGTAAATATTCTAAAAATAATAATTACGAGTTGACACGATGAAAATTTGTGGTCCCAAAACCACTATTCCGTCACCACTAAAAATCGGGTTGTTACAACTCTCCCCCCTTAGGAAATTTTGTCCACAAAATTATTACCTGAAAATAGATTCGAATATTGTAGTCTTATTGATTCATCAGTTCCCCAAGTAGCTTTTTCTGAACCATGACGGTGACATAAAACTTTTACTAGCGGAACTTGTTTGTTTCACAGTTCTTTGACTTCTTGAGCTAAAATTCTTACTGGTTCCTTCGAATACGTTAAGTCTAGTTATAGCTCAATCTCACTATGATGAATCACATGTGAAGGATTGGATCTGTACCGTCTTAGCATCAATACGTAGAATACATTATGGACTTTCTTGAGTTTAGAGGGAAAAGCTAATCTATAAGCCACTGGGCCAATTCTCTCAACAATCTCATATGGTCTTATAAATCTCGGACTCAGCTTTCTTTTCTTGCCAAAACGCAGCACTTTCTTCAATAGAGAAACTTTTAGGAATACTCGATCACCAACTGCAAATTCTATATCTTTTCTTTTTAGGTCTACATGTGATTTCTAACTATCAGATGCAGCTTTTAAAGAATATTGAATAACCCAAACTTTGTCTTCAGTTTCTCGGATCAAATCAACTCCCACCATTTTGGATTCACTCAGCTCAGACCAATAAAATGGTGTTTTACATTTTCTCTCATAAAGAGCTTCAAACAATGCCATTTTTATACTAGATTGATAACAGTTATTATAGGCAAATTCAACTAACGGTAGATACTTTTCCCAGTTACCATCAAATTCAAGTATACAACATCTCAGCATATCTTCTAGAATCTAAATCACTCGTTCTGATTGCCCGTCAGTCTGAGGATGAAATGATGTGCTGAAATTAAGCTTAGAGCCTAAAGCCTCATGCAGTTTGCTCCAAAATCTCGATGTAAATCTCAGATGTCGATCTAAAGTAATAGATTTCAGAACACCGTGTAGTCTCACAATCTTATATACATATAGTTCCATTAATCTCACAAGTGAAAAGTCTGTTCTGACTGGAATAAAATATGCCAATTTAGTCAATCTGTCAACAATTACCTAGATCGAATCTTTTTTTCTCGGAGTTACAGGTAAACCAGATATGAAATCCACTGTGACTCATTCCCACTTTCATTCAGGAATCCTACCAGGTTGTAATAAACTCGACGGTACCTGATATTTTGCTTTCACCTACTGATAAATCAAACATTTAGCTACAAAATCACAAATTTACCATTTCATACCCGGCCACCAAAACATCTGTTTCAAATCACCATACATCTTCACACTGCCGGATAAATAGAATATGTACTACTGTAAGCTTTAAAAAGAATATCATGTTTCAAATCTAGATTATTCGGAACCCGCTTCTATTGAGATAATGCAATGTACCATTATCATCAACACTGAATCCAGTACTCGAGTTATTCTGAACCATTTTTCGTTTCAATATCAACTTCAAACCTTCATCTTGCTATCTAGAATTTGTTGTAGAAACAAGGGTTTTGTTCTCAACTCTACTAATACAAAACCATCTTCATTTAGAAATAAATGAGTGCTCATTGCTCGAAGTGCAAACAATGACAACTTTCGACTGAGTGCATCTGCACCTACATTAGCCTTTCCCAGATGATAATCAATAACTAGATCGTGATCTTTCAATAGGTCTAACCACCGTCACTGTCTCAAATTCAATTCTTTTTGAGTCATCAAATACTTTAAAACTTTTGTGATCTGTAAACTCGTGACATTTCTCGCCGTATAAATAATGTCTCCAAATCTTCAAAGCAAATATAATCGCGACCAGCTCGAGATCATGAGTAGGATAATTCTTCTCATGCAACTTTAACTGTTGAGAAGCATAGGCTGCTACCTTTCCTGATTGCATCAATACTGTAACACCCCAAACCCAGCCTAGAAGTTATGCCCGAATCTGACGTGTCACATTGAAGTGTTTTTCGAAAACCATGTTTTCATTGAAAACCCTTCTTATTTGAAAACTTGAGTAAAATCCTAGTTACATTAGTTTATTTTATAAAGTGGTACATTGAAAAGTTATTAATTCTATTCCCAAAATTTCTTTTAAGTTACGGAAGCTAATTTTAAAAGTAACTGATTTACGAAAACATGATGTTAAAAATTAAGTTGCGAAACCGTTTCGAGAATGTTGCAGAAACATAGTGTTGTTTAAAAATAGTTATAAATCGGAGTAAATAAAACCCAAAGTTAACATCCAAAAACTTTAAGAGGCCTTTTTAAAAAAACTGAAAACCCAAAATGGAATCTAAAACATAAATAAAGTCCAAAGGCAGTCATGTGGCCATCTCCGAGTCCCTCGCAGCACATATCTTCCTAATGCTGGGGATTACCTGCACAGTTAATAAACGGGGTGAGTTAATGAAAACACAGTGTGTAATCCCCTTACTAGAGCAGCAGTCAGTATACAGAAACAGAAATCGAAACAATTTGGGCCAAATCCCTTTTAACAGTAATAGAACAGTCTAGTTCAGAGCATATATGGGCTGAAGCCCACTACTATATCATTTGGGTCACAGCCCATAACAGAATCAATTGGGCCTAGCCCAAACCAATAGCAAAACAAGTAGGCCTAAGACCAATACAGTGGCAGATCTCATCAACAGATATGCAACAGTATGAGGATACATCCCACCCAAATCTAGCCAGCACACCACCCGTACTAACCCTACACTTATGTGGGGATAAAATTGACCTACCCAGCCAGCACACCAATGTTAGCACCGGTTTCGGCACTAACCGAAATTGCAGCAAATCTGCTAGTATATATGCAGCTCTAAGCCTTCAGTAGCAGTATTATAATTGGCACAAAGCCATTGGTAACTGTATTATGTTTGGCATATAGCCATCAGCGACGGTAATATAATCGGCACATAGCCTTGGGTAAATATGATCGACACAGAGTCATCAATAAGTATGTTAGGCACATAGCCACAGGTAAATACATTTCGCACAAAGCCATAGTCAAGATGGCACAGAGCCATTTTTAGGTTAGCATAGAGCCATATTCAGATTATGTGACTTTAAGCCGTCTATCAGTCTTGTGTGACTCGTGCGACCTTAACAGATCAATACTCAGCCCACAGCCATCTCGTGCGACCCGTGTGACCCTATCAGAACAGAACTTCCTCTATATCAATGTCCCAACCCCATGCAATATGTCGTGTATGTCAAGCTCAATAATCACACATGTATGCAGGATAGCCATACTCAGTAACAGTCATTTAAACATATATTAAAAGCATATCAGCCATACAACCAGAGTCAAGTCAATTAAAATGCAGTCATACATTCACAATCAAATCAGTCATAGCCCAAGTCAGTCACTTACCCACAAGGGCAAAACAGTCATTTTACTCTTTAAGGCAAAACAGTCATTTTACCCTAAAGGGTATTTTGGTAGTCCTAACCTACAGGGGTATTTCGATAATCCTACCCTATAGGGGTATTTCGGTAATCCTATCCTACAGGGGTATTTCAGTAATCCTACCCCATAGGGGTATTTCAATAATCCTACCTACAGGGGTATTTTGGTAATTTTACAAATTAGATGTATTTAAGTAATTTTACAAGTTGGAGGTCTTAACGACCCAACCGAGGGTCCGTTGTCGCCTCGAGCGACCTAAGTAACCTAAACAAACATAACGGTGCAAGTGGGCTAAGGCCCATTACTCGACCCAAGTTCATTAATAATCACTTACCGCAAATTTTATCCGTGCGGGCCTACGAGCCCATTGGGCTCGCACAGCCTATTTCAGCCCATCGAGGCCCAAAACAACCAAGTCATGTGCGCGACATGACAAGTCTATCTACTTCCCGCTTAACAGCGAAATTTACCCATATGGGCCCACGGGCCCATTGGCCCATACGCCCTATTAACCCAAAGCTATTCACGGTTGTACTAACGACGTAGCCCAGTCCAAAACTTACCATATAACATTCATTTTATCCGTGTGGGCCCACAAGCCAATTGGGCCCACATGGCCCAGTTTGGCCCAACGTGGCCCAAAACGGCTTATGCCATGTACAAGACATGACAAACCCAACCATATTCCACCTAGTAGCTGATTTGACATAAGCAGGCCAAGGGGCCCATTGGGCCTATTCGTCCTATTTCATGGCCCAAGTGGCCCACTACAGCCTAAGCCCACAAATTCGCTCATGGTGGCCTTCCTCGTCGTATGCCCACGTCTGTGAGCTCGGTTCACCACATGCGTAATCGCACGCTCGTGTGGCATCACACGCCATATTTTTGGCTTCTCGGTATTTTGCCGATCTATAGTCATATTAAAGTAAACAACATACACGTTTTTGACTTTTCAACCAATTATCAAAACAAGGCATACTGTTACATACCTTTTTGTAAAGTCGAGGGAACTACTCACACCTAAAGCCTTGACCGGAAGGAGTGTGGCTAACTACACCTAGATTGGTTAAAGCCGAACACACGTACCCTGACACTTAACTGCACACATAAGAGATTAATAGATAGAACCCGTTAAGAAATAGCCTAAAACCCATAAACATAATACTTAAAGAACTAAGAGTAATCGACCTGTAACATCATAATTTTTGGGTTTTTCGTGATTTTTGAGATTTTGGTAAAGTTTTTAAAATTTGGTATTTGGTTGTGAAATTCATAATTGGAGGGTGTAAATGGGCTTATGGAAGGCCCATGTGTTGGCCAAAACCCCGTAGAATTTTTGAATTTTGGACTTAAGAGTTAGGGGATTTAGATAGGTGGTCTTATTAAAATTGTGGGTAAAATGTCTCACAAGAGAGCCTCTGGTAAAGTGGCTAAGTGACGCCACTAAAGAGCTAAAAAGGTGGCGTGTAAGTGGTAGGAGGAAGACCTGGGTTCGATTCCCTGTGATGGCAAAGGTGATGTTAAATTTTATGCTTTGAGCAGGCAGGAGTTGTAGCAAAATAGAACTCTGTGGGAAAGAGTTTGAATCAGTCAAACGCATGGATTAAGGAGTGATAAGGGGAGAGATTTTAGGGATTTGAAAGAGGGATTATATTTGACAGAATAGGGGGGATTAGGGAGGAGAAATCGACTAGGGGGAATTTGAGGGTTGTATATTCGGCATTAGGCTATAGTTGTGCCGATTTTCTTCTGTTTGAACACCGTAGAACCATTCTTTTCTTTTATTTTCTTCTCTAGCCAAAACTGCCACCCTTCCCATTCATCTTTCTCTCTTTTCTTTTTTGAAACCAGTCTATTATTCCCTTTCGCTTCATCTACTACTCCCTTTCTTATCTTCACCTTTGCCGAAAAGCCACAAAAGCCAAAACCTATGAAGCTTGGTTGTGTCGATTCCATTGTTGACCAGTAACCTTCTATTCTCTTCACTTTTTGGTGGCCAATTCCTTTTTCTGTCGAACTCTAAGTGGTACAAAGGAAGACGGTGGTAAGTATTCTTACTCTAATCAATTCAGTAGTAACTATTGACAAAAACTGAAACCCCCTATAGTTTAGGGAGGTTGCCGATTTGAGATATAGGCCTTATTTGGGCTTTTTCATTTGATTCTTATGGTTTGTATAGCAGAGTAGATAACTTTGGAGGAGCAGCAAGGCTTGGGGTATCGATTTGGATAACTTGGATCGAGCATCGGACTCGGTGAAGGTAAGTGATCTATGGCCATTAGGGGGTTCTTTGGCCGGATATGGTAGGGTGGATTTTGGGTTTGATAAGCATGATTTGTACACTAAGTATGGTGATGGTTAATTGTAGGTTGGCGTGGGGGACTTTGCTAGTGAACGACACAAAATAGGTGTGTAATGGACCCTCTTTCGTAGCTTAACTCGATATTTGCCGAAAAGCTGAAATGCCAAAATTCTAGCATTTCGAGGACTCGTGAGCATGCGAATGCTCATAGGTTAGTTAGATTTACTAAGTTCGATGATCGGGGTCTTTGGAACAAGTAAGGGCACGATTTGGTGCACGATGGTAAGTTGGGCCTCGAGGGGCTGAAATCGGGCCCAATGGGCTTCCGTGCCCATTTAGGTAAAGTTGGTAGAAAATGGAATCCTGTCAGTTTACGCGTTAATATGGCTAAGACCGTTATAGAAAATGGGCTAAATGGGCCTAGATGACTAATTCGGCTATGTAAGGCCCATTAGGGGTTTTTGGCCCAATAACTCAGTTTCGCTAAGAATGGGCTAGAATCGCTGTCAAAAACACGTGGAATTGTTAGTAACTGATAATGAACATGGGAAACCCTAATATTTGATAAAATTTCAAAATTACCCTTATAATATGAAAATGACTGTTTTGCCCCTAGGTAAAAATAACCATTTTACCCCTAGGGTTTAATTATGAATTTGATGCATGAGATTTTGATATACATGATTTGGCATGATATGCACATGATATGTATAATATGCACATGATGTATTCAATCATGCATGGGTTGGGTTTATATGGATGGAGGAAGTGCAAAAGGGCTATGCCCCAGTTTTCTGAAAAGGGCTTTGCCCCAGTTTATCAAAAAGGGCTTTTCCCCAGTTTATCAAAAAGGGTTTTGCCCCAGTTATTAAAAGAGGCTAGGCCTCCAGTTATATGATAAAGCAGCTATGCTACCAGTGGAGAGTTTTGGTTGGGTGGGTTGAGTTAATCCCCACATGGAGAGCTTGATTGGTACGGGTGGAGAGTAGTGGTTGGTGGGTTGAGTAGTCTCCCCAAACGGGCTTGCATACATCCATTAATAGTGCATGTGGTATTGATTTGGGCTTATGGGCCATACCGTTTGCAGTAAAGGCTTCGGCCCAGTGACATGGATAATGTAAAGGCTTCGGCCCAGTATATGCTGAGATTGAATTTGGGCTTAGGCCCAGCAGGCTGATATTGCTTTGGGCTCTGAAAGGGGCTTGTTGCACACTGAGTTTCCAAACTCACCCCCTCCTTAACCTTGTAGGTGAGCCTTGATGTGGGGCTTGGAGCCGGAAGGGATTCAAAGTGGCCACGGTGATCGCTTTTGGGCTTTTGAAATAAGTGATTGGTTTTCTTTAGTTTACCTTATTTATTATTTATTTTTGGGTTGTAATAAGGCCATTTTAACTTTATTTTCTTTTCTGGGATTATTTTATTTTTAATAACTTTAAACTAGTTGATAATAATTCAAATGGGCTAGACTTAGGACGAGTTTTCAAAATGATACTTGTTTTCAAAATAACACAACGTCACGAATATTCGATTTATCAAAGATATCTACTCAAAGAAATTTCAACTCGTTATAAACAAGTGTGGCAATGGTTGTGGGCATGTCTAGGATTGGATCCAATCGAAGAGCTAGGTACTTAAGCAGCCTTCATGGCTCACCTCCTCTGTTACGGATTCCTACCTGGTGCCCAGCTTCCATTCACTTGGTTAAGCTTAACAAAAGTTGGTTTTAAAGCCCTAAAACGAAACGTGGATTTTTAACTTCAATGTGGCACGTCAGATTCGGCCGTAACGTCTGGGCCGGGTCTGGGGTGTTACATTTAATGGTATCAGAGCCCGGTTGCAACAACTCAGCTGTGGATCGGGTCCGAAAATCTTTTCAAAAACTTAGGCCTAAGAGGGGTATTTTTGGAAATGGTTTTAAAAAGTTCTTTTCAAAGATGTTATACAAGGTATACGTGTTAAAATGGTTTAAGTTTTTTCTGGGTTTCTAAAATTTGATAACCGAAGAAGTGGCACACTAAATCCCCGGCACCAAGTCTGTAAGTATACTCTCTTTTACGTTATGTGATAATGATATGATGCTATGGATAGAACTGAGACCCTACTATGATACTTTAGATAGGGTAGAGCTGTAAAACGGTAGGAATGAGACTGTAGCTAGGCTACGACGTTGTGAAAACAATCCTTGAACTTCTATATTTCCATAAGATATCTCGTAATAAACAATTGAACATTATACTAATATCATAAAACTCGTAATCAAATAATTCGATATGAGTACAAGAGGAACTCGTGGACGAAGCCGCGGACGTGGTCGCGGAAGGGTGCAAGCGGAATCTTCATCCTCAGGGCATAGGCCAGCTGAGGAGGCATCCGTGCCATAGGCAACTAAGACTGGGTCTTATGATCGGGCTGCGGGGGATGATGCTTTTTCCCAAGCAATGTTAAGGGTTTTGGAGAGGGTTGCTGGAACTAGCACTGGGACAGTAAATAGGGGATCCATCTCGGAACAACTCCAGGCTAACAGAGCAGAAGTTTTTAGAGGCATATTTGGAGCAGCCCCAAATGTGGCTGAATATTGGCTAGAGGCAACAGAGCGGATTGTGGACGATTTAGATTGCTCTGTAGAGCAAAAGCTGAAGGGGGCTGTGTCGTTGCTACGAGACGAGGCATACCGATGGTGGATCACCGTGAGGGAGAGTACCCTGATTGAACGAGTAACCTGGGAATTGTTCAAGACTGCTTTTAAGGGCAGGTATGTTGGAGCTAGTTATATGGATGCCCGTCGAAAGGAATTTTTGAATCAGACTCAGGGTAATAAGACTGTTGCGGAGTATGACGCAAAATTCTTGAGGCTGAGTCGATACACCAGCGGGATAGTTGTGACTGAATATGAGTGCAGTGTTCGGTTTGAGGATGGCCTCCGCGATGAGCTTAGGATACTGATAGCTCCATAGAAGGAGCGTGATTTTGCTGCGTTGGTAGAAAAAGCTAAGATAGCCGAAGAAGTAAAGAGAACTGAATGGCAGAATCGTGAGAAGGATCGACCCAGATTTAGGAGGGATTCTAGACCCTCGAGTGCTACAAATAGGTATGTTAAAAGAGCTAGAATGGAGGAACCGATTCGAGCAGTTCCAGTGAATACTTTTAGACTACAGGCTTGCAGGGACTGTGGTAGGGTGCATATGGGGGAGTGCTGGAAGCGAACTGGAGCATGTTTTCGTTGTAGGTCAAAGGAGCATAAGTTCAAAGAATGTCCTTGGAGAGCAGCTCAGGAACTAGCTGCAGAGCAAAGGGATGTTCAACCACGGCGAGGAGGACCACCACCACAGAGAGGTCGTGGGCAAGGTAGAGGTGGCAATAGAGGTGGACGAGGATGTGGGCCACCTGGCAGGGGTGCTGGGCATGCTGAAGCTCGACAGCTGGTGTTGGTTTATGCTGCACGACGTCGTAAGAAGGGTGACGCTCCTGATATTATAACCGGTACGTTCTTCATTCATAGCACGCCTTACACTGCTTTGATTGATGTGGGTTCCACTCACTCGTATGTTGCTTGTGATGTATCTGGGGCTTTGGGTGTGCTTCAAGAGGAGACGGTGAGTAGGGTATCGGTGATAAGCCCTTTAGGACACTCAGTTAAGGTAGATAAACTTTTTAGGGTGGTGCCTTTAGAGATACAAGATAAGATTTTTGAAGGAGATTTGATGGAGCTGCCATTTGGGGATTTTGATCTTATCTTGGGAATGGATTGGCTAGTTAAGCATAGGGCAACGTTGGATTGTGCTGCTAAGAGAATGGTACTAAAAACTGCCAAAGATGAGAAGATAATGGTCATAGGGGAACGAAGGAATTATTTGTCCAATGTTGTTTCAGCTTTAAGAGCCGAGAAGTTGATTCGAAAAGGTTGTGAGGCGTACTTGGCATTTGTAAGTCAAGTTGAACCTGAGGGGATAACTGTGGAGTCGGTTAGGACTATTAAAGAATTTCAAGATGTATTTCCGGAGGAATTCCTTGATTACCTCCAAACAGAGAAGTCGAGTTCAGAATCGACTTGTTACCTGGAATAGCTCCTGTGTCCATTGCGCCTTATAGGATGGCACCAAAGGAGTTGGTAGAATTGAAAGCTCAGATTCAGGAACTGTTGGATAGGGGGTTTATAAGACCAAGTGTTTCCCCGTGGGGCGCACCAGTGTTATTCGTAAAGAAGAAAGATGGGACCATGCGAATGTGTATTGACTATCGGCAGTTGAATAAACTGACGATCAAGAACAAGTATCCGTTACCAAGAATCGACGATCTGTTCGACCAACTAAGAAGAGCCTCGGTATTTTCTAAGATTGACCTTCGATCAAGATATCATCAGTTGAGAGTCAAAGAAGTGGATATTTACAAGACGGCATTCAGAACTCGATATGGTCATTACGAGTTTCTGCTTATGCCCTTTGGTTTGACTAATGCACCGGCAGCATTCATGGATTTAATGAATCGGGTGTTTCAGCTGTACTTGGATCGGTTTGTGGTCGTTTTTATCGATGATATCTTGGTGTATTCAGAAACGGAAGAGAAGCATGATGAGCATCTTCATGTTGTGCTACAAGTGCTAAGGGAAAAGCAACTTTATGCAAAGTTTAGTAAGTGCGAGTTTTGGCTGAAGGAGGTCACTTTCTTGGGGCATGTTGTGTCTACTGAGGAAATCAAGGTGGACCCTCGAAAGATTGAGGCAATTCTGGAATGGAAGCCACCGAGGTCAGTAATAGAAATCTGAAGTTTTCTGAAGTTGGCAGGTTATTATCGGAGATTTGTGGAAGGATTTTTTGTGTTGGCAGCACAGTTAACGAAACTTATAAGGAAGGGAGCACCTTTTGTTTGGACGAATAAGCAGCAAGAGGCTTTTGAGAAGCTGAAGAAGGTTTTAACAGAAGCGCCAGTGTTGATTCAGCCAGAGTCTGGTAAGGATTTCACTATGTACAGTGATGCATCACATGTAGGTTTGGGCTGCGTGTTGATGCAAGAGGGTAAAGTGGTCGCTTATGCGTCACAACAGCTTAAGCCTCACGAGGTAAACTACGCTACGTATGACTTGGAGTTGGCAGTAGTGATTTTTGCGCTTAAAATATGGAGGCACTACTTGTATGGGGAGAGATGCATTATTTATACGGATCACAAGAGTCTTAAGTACTTGTTAACTCAAAAGGAGCTGAATCTTAGACAGCGAAGGTGGATAGAGTTATTAAAGGACTATAACTATTCGATTGAGTACCATCCAGGTAAGGCAAATGTCATGGCTGATGCGTTAAGTCGAAGGACTGTGGCAGAATTGAAGGCAATGTTTGCTCGTTTAAGTTTGTATGACGATGGAAGCTTATTGGCAGAGTTACAAGTGAGACCGACTTAGGTGGAGCAGATTAAAAAGCAGCAGTTGGTGGATGAGTCGTTGGTTTCTCAGTTTCAGCAAGTTGAGAAGGGGGAAAATCCAGATTTTGGGTTAAATAATGATGGGGTTCTTTGTTTTTGAAGAAGGATTTGTGTGCCGAAGGACTCTGATTTGAGGTTGATGATTTTAAGGGAGGCACATAGTGGACCATGTGCTATGCATCCAGGAGGGAGTAAGTTGTATCGAGACTTGCGAGAGCTATATTGGTGGCCTAGGCTTAAGCAAGAAGTGACCGAATTTGTGGGTAAATGTTTGACGTGTCAACAAGTAAAAGCCGAGCATCAACTGCCTTCAGGATTGTTACAGCCAGTAAAGATCCCACTTTGGAAGTGGGAAAGGGTAATTATGGATTTTGTAAGTGGTTTGCCATTGACACCTTCCAATAAGGACTCAGTTGGGTGATTGTGGATAGGTTGACGAAATCTGCCCATTTCATACCTGTCCGAACCGATTACTGACTTCAGAAGTTGGCCAAGTTGTATGTGGTAGAGATAGTGCGGTTGCATGGGGTGCCAGTATCGATAATTTCTGACCGAGACCCAAGGTTTACATCTCGATTTTGGCAGAAGTTGCATGAGGCATTGCGAACGCGATTGGATTTTAGTACGGCTTTTCACCCTCAGTCGGATGGGCAGTCAGAAAGGGTCATTCAGATTTTAGAAGACATCCTGAGGGGTTGTGTTATTGAATTTAGGGGCATTTGGGAGGATTACTTGCCATTGGCGGAGTTCACGTATAACAACAGTTGCCAAGCAAGTATTCAGATGGCTCCTTATGAGGCACTATATGGTCGAAGGTGTCGTTCGCCTACGTTTGGGCAGAGTTGGGAGAAAGGCAAGTACTTGGTCCAGAGTTGGTAGTAGATACTGAAGACAAAATTAAGGTGATCAGGAATCAGTTAAAGGAGGCAGCAGATCGATAAAAGTCTTATGTCGATCTGAAGCGTAAGGATATTGAATATGCTGTGGGAGATATGGTCTTTTTGAAGGTATCGCCTTGGAAGAAGATATTGAGATTTGGTAATAAGGGCAAGTTGAGTCCACGGTTTATTAGGCCTTATCGAATTATTAAGCGGATAGGGCCGGTGGCTTATCAGCTAGAGTTACCTCCAGAGCTGGATCGTATTCACGACGTTTTTCATGTGTCCAAGCTAAGGTGATATCATTCTGACCCAACTCATATCGTGCCAGTTGCAGAAATCGAAGTACAGTCAGATTTGACCTTCGAAGAAGAACCTGTGCAAATACTTGATCACAACGTCAAGGTGCTGAGAAGGAAGTCAATTCCATTAGTGAAGGTACTTTGGAGAAACCATGGCAAAGAATAAGCTACTTGGGAAACCGAGGAAGCAATGCGTCAGCAATACCCTCAACAGTTTGGATCAGGTAAATTTCAAGGCCGAAATTTCTTTAAGGAGGGTAGAGTTGTAACATCCTGATTTTCGGGTTTTTCGTGATTTTCGAGATTTTGGTAAAGTTTTTAAAAATTGGTATTTGGTTGTGAAATTCATAATTGGAGGGTGTAAATGGGCTTATGGAAGGCCCATGTGTTGGCCAAAACCCCGTAGAATTTTTGAATTTTGGACTTAAGAGTTAGGGGATTTGGATAGGTGGTCTTATTAAAAATTAAGGGTAAAATGTATCACAAGAGAGCCTCTGGTAAAGTGGCTAAGTGACGCTACTAATGAGCTAAAAAGGTGGCGTGTAAGTGGTAGGAGGAAGACCTGGGTTCGATTCCCTGTGATGGCAAAGGTGATGTTAATTTTTATGCTTTGAGAAGGCAGGAGTTGTAGCCGAATGGAACTCTGTGGGAAAGAGTTTGAATCAGTCAAACGCATGGATTAAGGAGTGATAAGGGGAGAGATTTTAGGGATTTGAAAGAGGGATTAGATTTGGCCGAATAGGGGGGATTAGGGAGGAGAAATCGGCTAGGGGGAATTTGAGGGTTGTATATTCGGCATTAGGCTATAATTGTGCTGATTTTCCTCTGTTTGAACACCGTAGAACCATTCTTTTCTTTTATTTTCTTCTCTAGCCAAAACTGCCACCCTTCTCATTCATCTTTCACTCTTTTCTTTTTTGAAACCAGTCCATTATTCCCTTTCGCTTCATCTACTATTCCCTTTCTTATCTTCACTTTTGGCGAAAAGCCACAAAAGCCGAAACCTGTGAAGCTTGGTTGTGCCAATTCCATTGTTGACCAGCAACCTTCTTTTCTCTTCACTTTTTGGTGGCCAATTCCTTCTTCTATCGAACTCTAAGTGGTACAAAGGAAGATGGTGGTAAGTATTCATCCTCTAATCAATTCAGTAGTAACTGTTGACAAAAGCCGAAACCCCATATAGTTTAGGGAGGTTGCCGATTTGAGATATAGGCCTTATTTGGGCTTTTTCATTTGATTCTTATGGTTTGTATAGCGGAGTAGATATCTTTGGAAGAGCAGCAAGGCTTGGGGTATCGATTTGGATAACTTGGATCGAGCATCGGACTCGGTGAAGGTAAGTGATCTATGGCCATTAGGGGGTTCTTTGGCCAAATATGTAGGGTGGATTTTGGGTTTGATAAGCATGATTTGTACACTAAGTATGGTGATGGTTAATTGTAGGTTGGCGTAGGGGACTTTGCTAGTGAACGTCACAAAACAGGTGTGTAACGAACCCTCTTTCGTAGCTCATAGGTTAGTTAGATTTGCTAAGTTCGATGATCAGGATCGTTGGAACAGGTAAGGGCACGATTTGGTGCACGATGGTAAGTTGGGCCTCGAGGGGCTAAAATCGGGCCCAATGGGCTTCCAGGCCTATTTGGGTAAAGTTGGTAGAAAATGGAATCCTGTCAGTTTGCGCGGTAATACGGCTAAGACCGTTATGGAAAATGGGCTAAATGGGCCTAGATGACTAATTCGGCTATGTAGGGCCCATTAAGAGTTTTTGGCCCAATAACTCGGTTTCGCTAAAAATGGGCTAGAATCGCTGTCAAAACACATGGAATTGTTAGTAACTGATAATGAACATGGGAAACCCTAATATTTGGTAAAATTATGAAATTACCCTTATAATATGAAAATGACTATTTTGCCCCAAGGTAAAAATAACCATTTTACCCCTAGGGTTTAATTATGAATTTGATGCATAAGATTTTGATATACATGATTTGACATGATATGCACATGATATGTATGATATGCACATGATGTATTCATTTATGCATGGGTTGGGATTATATGGATGGAGGAAGTGCAAAAGGGCTATGTCCCAGCTTACTGAAAAGGGCTTTGCCCCAGTTTATCAAAAAGGGCTTTGCCCCAGTTATTAAAAGAGGCTAGGCCTCTAGTTATATGATAAAGCAGCTATGCTGCCAGTGGAGAGTTTTGGTTGGGTGGGTTGAGTTATTCCCCACATGGAGAGCTTGGTTGGTACGGGTGGAGAGTAGCGGTTGGTGGGTTGAGTAGTCTCCCCAAACGGGCTTGCATATATCCATTAATAGTGCATGTGGTATTGATTTGGGCCTACGGGTCATACCGTTTTCAGTAAAGGCTTTGGCCCAATGATATGAATAATGAAAAGGCTTCGGCCCAATGACATGGATAATGTAAAGGCTTCGGCCTAGTATATGCTGAGATTGAATTTGGGCTTAGGCCCAGTAGGTTGATATTGTTTTGGGCTCTGAAAGGGGCTTGTTGCACACTGAGTTTCCAAACTCACCTCCCTCCTTAACCTTGCAGGTGAGCCTTGATGTGGGGGCTGGGAGTCGAAGGGGATTCAGAGTGGCCACGGTGATCGCTTTTGGGCTTTTGAAATAAGTGATTGGTTTTCTTTAGTTTACCTTATTTATTATTTATTTTTGGGTTGTAATATGGCTATTTTAACTTTATTTTCTTTTCTGGGATTATTTTATTTTTAATAACTTTAAACTAGTTGATAATAATTCAAATGGGCTAGACTTAGGACGCGTTTTCAAAATGATACTTGTTTTCAAAATAACACAACGTCACGATTATTCGATTTATCAAAGATATCTACTCAAAGAAATTTCAACTCGTTATAACCAAGTGTGGCAATGGTTGTGGACATGTCTAGGATTGGATCCAATCGAAGAGCTAGGTACTTAAGTAGCCTTCATGGCTCACCTCCTCTGTTACGGATTCCTACCTAGTGCCCAGCTTCCATTCACTTGGTTAAGCTTAACAAAAGTTGGTTTTAAAGCACTAAAATGAAACGTGGATTTTTAACTTCAATGTGGCACGTCGGATTCGGCCGTAACGTCTGGGCCGGGTTTGGGGTGTCACACGGCCTATACCCAAACCAACAAGGTATCGAAATTACCTTAACCCAATATTGGAGGATTGGGTTTCGATGCTTCGAGAACATTCTGTGCCCTTCACTCCTCAGTAATACCGATTCGTTAGAACGCTTGTATGTCGAAACATTTGATCGATAGAAAAGGGGAAAAAAAGAATAAAGGTAGAGAAAGAGAGGTTGAATTCGGCTCTCATTAAGAAGGATAGGAAATAGGGAGAAGAGAATAAAGAAAACCAATGGGAAGAAATTGGTTTAGGTAAAGGAAGAAAAAGAAGAAGAAGTGGCCGAAAAGAAAGACAATTTACTAGACAAGAATAAAGTAACGAGAGAAGCAATATTGAGAACAATGAGGAAAGGAAATCGGCACCTTATGACTTGGGTTTCAGCAAAGTGACCAATGGGAATTTGAAGACTACTAACCAGAGAAGGAGAAAGATCCGAATGGTCAAAATGCAAAACACACGATAACAAGAATGACAACACTCCAAAAGAAATGCTCCCGAAACAAAATGGAAAACTATTTAATGACCTATACTAATTCGATACCCCAACACCCACAAATTGCCAAAAAATGCACCATAATGGACCTTTAGCCGAATTTGCCTAAACAAACTCCCCCAATTGGCTCCAACTTCTCCCATTTCAAAATCCTTCAAAAACTCCACCAATCCCTCCACTGAATTTTCTCCTTGATTTACTCCAACTCCCCATTCAAATTCAATTCAAATTCTTATGACCAATTCAACCACAGAGTTCCAATCCAGTTCCAACACCTCCCCAGCTCAAGCAGCAAAATAAACATACAATTGCGCACGCCATGCCTCGAACCTCAGACTCCTTACCACACATGTAGTGAAACCTTACCACTTGATCCCTTCTCTCTTTGTGTTATAAAATAAACACTAATTATTATACGTCCTATAAGCTAACATCCAGTCTCACTTAAGAGCCCAAAAATTAAAATTTTACAAACACCCAGACTTGAACCCAGGCTTCTCAAGCACTCCCAAATATGCCCAAATACTCCACTAAAGCTACACATAATTTGTGATATTTCTCGCACACCTAAACTTTTATGCGTTCCCACACTCAAGGCCCATTCCTTCTAGGCGTATTACTATAAACAACATACACTACTCCAGATTCAGGCTGAGTTGAAATTAAGGCTTCTGTCAACATGCTCTTCAGCTGATCAAAACTTTTTTGGCACTTATTGGACCAAACAAACTCAACATTTTTCTGTAATAATCTGGTCATCGGCGAAGCAATAATCGAAAAGTTTTTAATAAAACATCGATAGTAACCTACTAAACCCAGAAAAATTCGCACTTCTGAAAAATTCTTTGGAGTCTTCTTATTCATTACAGTAGAAACTTTACTCGGATCAACTTAAATCCCGTCGACTGATACTATGTGAACCAAAAATCCAACCTCTCGAAGTAAGAATTCACATTTACTAAACTTTGCGTACAACTGTTTTTCTCTCAAAGTCTGTAGTATGATTCTCAGATGTTAAGCATGCTCAAATTCTATCTTGGAATAGATCAATATATCATCAATAAACACAACAACGAATCTATCCAAATGAGGTTGAAAAACTCGATTCATTAAATCCATAAAAGCAGCAAGGGCATTAGTCAAGCCAAATTGCATTACCAGAAACTCATAATAATCGTAACGAGTTCTAAAAGCAGTCTTTGACATATTATAGTCTTTAAATTTCAATTAATAATACCTAGATCTAAGATCTACCTTTGAGAAAACTGTGACACTTTTTAAGTGATCAAACAAATCGTCAATATGTGGCAAAGGGTATTTATTTTTTATCGCGACTTTGTTCAACTGTCTGTAATCTATACACAATCTAAAAGAGCCATCTCTCTTTTTCACACACAATACAGGTGCACCCTATATAGGCATGCTCGATCGAATAAACCCTCGATCTAATAACTCTTGCAACCGTGTTTTCAACTATTTTAATTTAGTTGGGGTAACGCCTGTTTTTAGTCAAATCGGAATAGTGGTTATGGGACCACAAATTCAAAATCAAAATTATTATTTTCCTATTATTTTAATGCCTACAGCATGAAAATATGTTTGTGTGAAAATTTCATTAAGAAATTTTATCATTTGATTAGTTAATTTGATAAAAGGGACTAAATCGCGTAAAGTGTAAAAGTGGAATTTTATTAGCTAAAAGTATCTAATAGCTATAGAACCTTAAATTTTAGGTCCTTATGTTGTAATTAGACCATTAATGTAATGAATGGACATATATGGACATGTATTTAACTATTCTAATGGTTGTTAATTAAGGTTAAAAAGGTAATTTGGTTAATTAAGTCAAAATAAATAAAACAAAATGAAACCATTATCTAATATCATCATCTTCAACCATACATAGCAAAGAAGAAAATCCATTTCTTTACAGTTCATTCAGCCAAGCTTTCATTGCCTATTATGGTACGATTTTTGTCCTCTTTCTAATGATTTCTACGTTTTTAATATCGTTCCAGCTAGTACTAGCTAGCCTAGGGACTATTTTGTAAAAATGTTAAAGATTTTGAAAGTTTCCATTGATGAATATGTATGATTTTTGATGTTTGATGATAGATTATGAATATTTATTATGAATTATGCAAGTTTTGTAAAGTGATTTTTAGTGAAAATGCAAAATAGGGATTAAATTGAGAAATGTGTAAAGTTAGTGGTTAAAATGTGAAATAAATGAAAAATATGGGCTTCTAGGGGCATAATAGTAATTTGGCTAGCATGGGTCTATTGTGAATTTCATTAATTTGTGATTTTATGAAATGAGGACTAAATTGTAAAAAATGTGAAATATTAGGGAAAAAAGTCTAAATGTGTTTTAAATTGTGTTTTGGACTAAATTGAAAGGAGAAATACAGACTTAGATAGGGAAAAGAATAAAGTTACGGAATAGTAGACTCGACTCCCCATTTTAGCATCCGAAGTAAGTTCGTATGTTATAATTTCATTTCAAATGTATTCTATATGCTTTGATATAGCATAAATTTTGATTATGTGACTTTGGACAAGTTTGTGAATGATTCGACGATGATTCAATTGTTGGAAGCCGGGTTGAACCTTAGGAATAGTTTAGGATGCTAGTGACACATCATTAGGGATACTTTGAGTTGGCTTCGGGCCATGATATAGCATTTCGGGTGTAAGAGAAATCGATTTGGCTACAAGCCATGCATATCGACTGATTTGGCTTTGAGCCATGATATCAGTATTACGGATAAGTTACCTTGATTTGGCTTTGGGCCATGGTATAGGTACTTATCGTGTGAGACCCTTAAGTATCCGACTTCTATTTTGAATGGTTCAACGGGTAAATGAAAGAGAGAATGTATATGAGGTTGGTACGAGATGATACAGATATGTGTATAAACTATCTTAGTGTTGAATCGAAGAAATGAAAATGGAAGTATATAGTTTTGTGAATGAGCATTTGAAAGGTTTGATAGTTAAGAAAAGCTACATATTGATGTATTCAAATTATTGATTTATGTTTATGTGATTGCATTAAGTTTATCTCATACGAGCTTACTAAGCTTTATAGCTTACTTTGTTTATTTTCCCATGTCTTATAGTGAATTCAAAGCTAGTTCAAATTTGGGGATCGTTGGAGACATCGTTACACTATCCACCTATCTCTCGGTACCTATGAACTTGGTATTTTAAGTATATGGCATGTATAGGGATTTTGGTCATTTTGGTTATGACTTGATAATGATTTTGGCCAAATGAATTGGCTTGTAAATCTATATGTTTTGGTATGCATAAATAGCCATGAGTGATGGCTTA
Organism: Gossypium hirsutum; assembly: GCF_007990345.1. Taxonomy (NCBI): domain Eukaryota; kingdom Viridiplantae; phylum Streptophyta; class Magnoliopsida; order Malvales; family Malvaceae; genus Gossypium; species Gossypium hirsutum. The sequence continues at coordinate 72,953,338 of NC_053433.1, forward strand.
ATTTGGTATATTTGGTATGTTTGAATCATGTACATATATGTATGATTATGTCTTGTGAATTAAGTTGGTTGATGGTTGTGTGATGATTGATGATAATAGGTATTATGAATGTTAAATTGATGATTTGTGGGTGTTGTTAAGCTTGTGAAATTAGGCCAAATAATGCATATTTGAGTTTGGTCATTTTGATGTTTGAAGTAGTTGATATTTGGTACGAACGAAATGGCAAATTGGAATTTTGTGTGTCTTGTATATTGTTGGCATTGAAATGGTTTAAATGATACTTGGTTGAGGTGGATTTAATGCTTGTTATGCTTTGAGTTGATGATTTGAATTGTGGTGTAAGTGTGTGACAATTTGGGTGGCAAAATGGCTTGGTAAATAGCCTATTTTTGTCCACACGGACAGAGACACGGGCGTGTGTCTCAACCGTACGTTACACACGGTCAAGTACACAGCCATGTGTCCCCTGGTTTTGAAATTGAAATCAATTCAGTATGCTCTACATGGCCTCACACACAGGTATGTGACTTGGCCGTGTGATATAAGTCAGTATACCCTACAAATTTGGCACGGCCTAGTACACAGCCTAGCACACGGACATGTGTGGTCATTCTTAGGGCACACGGGCTAGCCACACAGGTGTGTGTGTTGGCCGTGTGACCCAAGTGAGAGTGTTACACGGGGTTGCACACGGGCTGGGACACGACCATGTACTCCCATTTCGAATGTCTACACGGCCTGTGACATGGGTGTGTCTGGTGGCTGTGTGAGACACACAGCCTGCCCACACGGGTGTGTGTCCCCTGTTTTGAGGAAATTTTTGTAATTTTCATAATGTTTCATATGTTATTGGTTTAGTCCCGAACCACTCCCAAAACATGTTTAGGCCTCGTAGGCTCGTATTAGGGACAAATTGATTAAGATTCAATGATGACTGTATGATTTGATGAAATGTATGTGAAAAGTAGGTTTAAATGTGTTGTAAGTCTGGTAATACTTCGTAACCCTATTTTGGTGTTGAATACGGGTGAGGGATGTTATATTTATTTGTATCAGAGCTATGGTTTAGTCGATTCTAGGACTAACGTAGCGTGTGTGAGAGTTTAGCTGTACATGCCATATATAAACTATGATAGTGTAATGACTCCTGACATTTTTAAAATGTGTTTTCATATAGTAAATGGATCCCAATCGAGCTATAGCTGAGGAGGTTAAGAGTAATGTGCCCGCTCCCACTCAAGGGACAGCAGCTTCTAATTCTAGACCTATTTCGGGTAGCCAAGGAGGAAAGGCTAGAGAAGCTTTCTTCCAAATGATGAACGAATGGTTCACACAATATATCTGAAAAAATCTGGCTACTCAACAACCTCCACCCCTACCAAATCCCCAACCGATTCCCATAGCTCTTCAAGGTGTTGAACTTTTAAGATTGAATAAACCTCCAGTTGACAAGATCTGTAAACACAAGGCTGAAGAATTCAGAGCTAATGTTGATGATGATCCTAAGAGAGTCGAGTTTTGGCTTGAAAATGCGATTTGAGTGTTTGATGAGCTTTCTTGTACACCGGCTGAATGCTTAAAGTGTGCTATATCCCTTCTAAGAGACACCGCATATCAGTGGTGGAATCCGTTAGTATCCATGGTGCCGAGGGAGAGAGTCACCTGGGAATTCTTTCAGACCGAGTTCTGAAAGAAATACATCAATCAATGGTTTCTAGATCAAAAGCATAAAGAGTTTTTAGAACTAAAACAAGGCCGCATGACTATAATTGAATATGAAAGAGAATTTGTACAATTGAGCAAGTACGCTCAGGAGTATGTTTCCACCGAAGAAATTATGTGCAAGTGGTTTGTTGATGGATTGAACGAAGATATTAAACTTCTAGTCAAGATATTAGATTTGTGTTAGTTGATCGGGCTTGCAAAGCTGAAGACTTTAGTTGAGAAAAGAAGAAAGCTAATTCAGAGGCTAGAGATTCGAGGAAAAGACCGATAAATAAATCTTATCATTCTTCATCAAAGAAATCTCGAGATTTGCATAGTCGATCAAATGTATAGTGGGATATCACAATAGAGATTGTGGAAATCAACATGTGAGTTCTAAATCTCAAGCAACTTCTGTCTCGAGTGTTGGCAGTGTAAGAAACAACAAACCCAAGTGTCAACAGTGCGAGAGACGACATTTTGGAGAGTTCTGGAATAAAAGTGTTAAAGCTTGTTTCAAATCTGGCTCGCCAGATCATTTTATTCGAGACTTCCTAGAGTTATCCGAGAAAGATAAATTCTAAAATGCTAGATCGAGCAATATGACTGCGAGAGGGAGACCACCAAGAAATATGGGGAATGTGTCCAGTGGTAGAGGTGTGACTAGGGGCTTAGCTGTGGGATCCGAAGCCAAAGTACCTGCTAAAGCTTACGCTATTTGCGCTCATGAAGAAGCATCGTCACCAGATGGTATTACCGGTACACCAATGTGATTGAATTAATTTATCCTGGATCGACTCATTCGTATATCTGTATGAATTTAGTGTTTAGTAAGAGTTGGCCTATTGAGTCTACTGAATTTGTGATTAAAGTATCTAACCCCTTAGGCAAGTATGTTCTAGTTGATAAAGTATGCAAGAACTGTCCTTTAATGGCTCGAGGTTACTATTTTCTGGCTGACTTGATGTTTTTTCCATTTGATAATTTCGAAGTGATTCTGGGTATGGATTGGTTGACTCTACATGATGCCATTGTGAACTGTATATGAAAGATTATAGAATTGAAGTGTTAGAATAACGAAATTCTTCAGATTGAATCTACTGAGTCGGGTGGATTGCCTATAGTGATTTCATCGATGTCAGCTCAGAGACATGTAAGAAAAGGTTGTGACGTGTACTTAGCATATGTTTTAGATGCCAAGGTGTCTGAAAAAATATTGAATCAGTGCCTGTAGTTTGTGAATACTCGGATGTATTTCCAGAAGAATTGTCTGGGTTACCACTAGTTAGTGAGGTTAAATTTGCTATTGAGTTAGTACCGGGCACTTCACCAATATCTATAGCTCTGTACATAATGGATTCAATAGAATTGAAAAAGTTGAAAGCTCAGTTGGAAGAGTTAACAAATAGAAGTTTTGCACAACCGAGTTTTTCGCCCTGAGGAGAGCCAATATTGTTTGTAAAGAAGAAAGACGAGTCAATGAGAATGTGTATTGACTATACACATCTCAACAATGTTACAATAAAGTAAAAGTATCTATTGTCGAGAATAGACGATTTGTTTGATCAGTTGAAAGGTGCAACAATGTTTTCAAAGATTAATTTGAGATCTGATTATTATCAGTTGCAAGTTAAAGACTCAGATGTGCCAAAAACTGCATTCAGAATGAGGTACGGACATTATGAATTCCTTGTTATGCCTTTTGGATTGACTAATGCTCCTACCATTTTTATGGATTTGATGAATCGGATATTTAGACCGTATTTAGAAAGATTTGTTATTGTGTTCATTGATGACATTTTGATCTATTCACGAGATGAGTCTGAGTATGCCGAGCACTTGAGGATTGTGTTGCAAACATTGAGAGATAAGCAACTATATGCTAAATTCAGTAAATGTGAGTTTTGGCTCTGGAAAGTTGAATTTTTGGGACTTATTGTTTCAGCAGATGGCATTCGAGTTGATCCGAGCAAGATTTATGTCGTTATTGACTGGAAACCACCTAGAAATGTATCCGAGGCAAAAAAAAATTGGAATTGGCTGGTTATTATTGACGTTTTGTTAAAGGGTTCTTGATGATCGCTACACCAATGACCAGACTGCTACAGAAAGATGTAAAGTTTGAATGGTCCGAGAAATCTCCACAAAGTTTTGATCAATTGAAAGTGTTGTCAACTGAGGCACCAATGTTAGTTCAACCTAAGTCAGGTAAAGAATTACAGTGATGCATCATTGAACAGTTTGGGTTGCGTATTGATGCAAGAGGGAAAAGTTGTAGCTTATGCCTCCAGGCAGTTGAAACCACATGAAAAGAATTATCCGACGCATAATTTAGAATTGGTTACTATAGTTTTCGCATTGAAAATTTGGCATCATCATTTGTACGGTGAAAAATGTCACATCTTTACTGATTATAAAAGCTTAAAATATATTATGACTCAGAAAGATTTGAATTTGCGACAATGGTGATGGCTCGAGTTATTAAAAGACTATGAGTTAGTAATTAATTATCATCTGGGGAAAGCAAATGTAGTTGCATATGTTTTGAGTAGAAAATTGTTGTTTTCTTTGCGAGAAATGAATACACGGTTGACAATATCTGATGATGGTTCGGTTTCAGCTGAGTTAAAATCTAAACCAGTATTTCTTTAGTAAATTTGCAAAGCTTAGAAATGTGATAGTGAATTGCAAGCTAAAAGATTGCAATACGAGTCGATTAGTGATTCAAAATACCAAATAAAAAATTGTTTGATGTTTCGAGATAGAATCTATGTACCGAAAAACTCATAGTTAATTCAAAAAATTTTACACGAGGCACATAGTGGTTACTTATCTGTTCACCGAGGAGTACCAAAATGTACAATGATTTGAAGAAGTTGTATTGGTGGTCAGGTATGAAACGAGATATTTCTGAGTTTGTATCGAAGTGTTTGATTTGTCATCAAGTGAAAATCGAGAATCAAGTGCCTTCGGTTTTGCTTCAACCTGTGATGATATTGGAGTGAAAATGGGATAGAGTGACTATGGATTTCGTATTGGGATTACCCTTGTCTCTGGAAAAGAAAGATGTAATTTGGGTTGTTGTTGATCGACTGACGAAACCTACACATTTCATTCTGGTATGTACTGACTATTCACTTGAACGACTAGCTAAGTTGTACATTGTTGAGATTGTTAAATTGCACAAGGTTCCAATTTTGATTATTTCAAATAGAGATCTGAGATTTACGTCGCGGTTTTGGAAGAAGTTGCAAGAAGCTCTAGTTACAAAGTTAAATTTTAATACAGCTTTTCATCTGTAAACCGACGGTCAATCTGAGAGAGTAATTCAAGTTCTCGAAGATATGCTCAGATGTTGTGGTTTAGAGTTCAAAGGCAATTGGGAGAAATATTTACCGCTCTTTGAATTTGCGTATAATAACAGCTTTCATTCGAGCATAAAGATGGCTTTGTATGGTCGAAAATGTCGAACTCTATTGAACTGGATCGATCTTAGCAAAAAATAGATTCACGGGATTGATTTAGTTAAAAAAACTGAATAGAAAGTGAAAGTAATTCGTGACTATTTGAAAGCAGCTTCAGATCATCAGAAGTTGTACGCGGATTTAAAACGAAAAGATATTGAATTTTAGATAGGTGATAAAGTGTTTCTGAAAGTATCTCTGTGGAAGAAAATACTTCGATTTGATCGCAAAGGCAATTTGAGTCTGAATTTCATCGGGTCGTACGAGATCATTGGAAGAATAGGGCCAGTAGCATCTTGACGAGCTTTGCTGACTGAGTTAGAAAAGATTCATAATGTGTTTCGTGTGTCGATGTTGCACCAATATAGATCGAATCCATCACATGTAATTTCTCTGTCTAAGATTGAAATTCAACCTGATATGACGTACAACGAAGAATAGATTAGAATTCTAGCACGTGAGGTTAAACAACTGAGAAATAAAAGCACGACTCTTATGAAAATAATTTGGAAAAGACATGGTGTCGAAAACGCTACGTAGGAGCCCAAGGAAGTTATGAGAAAACAGTACCCTAACCTATTCACTAGTAAGATTTTCAAGGACGAAAATCCCTAAGGGGGAAGAGTTGTAACAGCTCGTTTTTAGTCAAATCAGAACTGTAGTTTCGGGACCACAAATCTAATTGAAATTATTATTTTATTATTATAATGTCTACAGCATGAAAATATGTTTGTGTGAAAATTTTGTTAAGAAATTTTATCGTTTGATTAGTCAATTTGATAAAAGGGACTAAATCGCGTAAAGTGTAAAAGTGGAATTCTATTAGCTAAAAGTATCTAATAGCTATAGAACCTTAAATTTTAGGTCCTTATGTTGTAATTATACCATTAATTTAATGAATGGACATATATGGACATGTATTTAAGTATTTTGATGGTTATTAGTTAAGGTTAAAAAGGTAATTTGGTTAATTAAGTTAAAATAAATAAAACAAAAGGAAACCATTATCGAATATCATCATCTTCAACCATACATAGCAAAGAAGAAAATCCATTTCTTTACAGTTCATTCAGCCAAGCTTTCATTGCCTATTAAGGTACGATTTTTGTCCTGTTTTTAATGATTTCTACGTTTTTAATATCATTCTAGCTAGTACTAGCTAGCCTAGGGACTATTTTGTAAAAATGTTAAAGATTTTGAAAGTTTCCATTGATGAATATGTATGAGTTTTGATGTTTGATGATAGATTATGAATATTTATTATGAACTATGCAAGTTTTGTAAAGTGATATCTAGTGAAAATGATAAATAGGGATTAAATTAAGAAATGTGTAAAGTTAGTGGTTAAAATGTGAAATAAATGAAAAATATGGGCTACTAGAGGCATAATAGTAATTTTTCTAGCATGGGTCTATTGTGAATTTCATTAATTTGTGATTTTATGAAAAGAGGACTAAATTGTAAAAAATATGAAATATTAGGGGTAAAAGTGTAAATGTGTTTTAAATTGTGTTTTCGACTAAATTGAATGAATTGATGACTAAATGAGTTAATTTTGAATATATTTAGATCAAGAAAGGAGAAATATGGACTTAGATAGGGGAAAGAATAAAGTTACGGAATAGTAGACTCGATTCGCCATTTTAGCATCCGAGGTAAGTTCGTATGTTATAATTTCATTTCAAATGTATTCTATATGCTTTGATATAGCATAAATTTTGATTATGTGACTTTGGACAAGTTTGTGAATGATTCGACGATGATTCAATAGTTGAAAGCCCGGTTAAACCTTAGGAATAGTTTAGGATGCTAATGACACATCATTAGGGATACTTTGAGTTGGCTTTGGGCCATGATATAGCACTTTGGGTGCAAGAGAAACCGATTTGGCTTTGAGCCATGCATATCGACTGATTTGGCTTCGAGCCATGATATCAGTATTACGGATAAGTTACCTTGATTTGGCTTTGGGCCATGGTATAGGTACTTATCGTGTGAGACCCTTAAGTATCCGGCTTCTATTTTGAATGGTTCAACGGGTAAATGAAAGAGAGAATGTATATGAGGTTGGTACAAGATGATAGTGATATGTGTATAAACTATCTTAGTGTTGAATCGAAGAAATGAAAATGGAAGTATATAGTTTTGTGAATGAGCATTTGAAAGGTTTGATAGTTAAGGAAAGCTACATATTGATGTATTCAAATTATTGATTTATGTTTATGTGATTGCATTAAGTTTATCTCATACGAGCTTACTAAGCTTTACAGCTTACTTTGTTTATTTTCCCATGTCTTATAGTGAATTCAAAGCTAGTTCAAATTCGGGGATCGTTGGAGACATCGTTACACTATCCACCTATCTCTCGGTACCTATAAACTTGGTATTTTAAGTATATGGCATGTATAGGGATTTTGGTCATTTTGGTTATGACTTGATAATGATTTTGGCCAAATGAATTGGCTTGTAAATCTATATGTTTTGGTATGCATAAATAGCCATGAGTGATGGCTTAATTTGGTATATTTGGTATGTTTGAATCATGTACATATATGTATGATTATGTCTTGTGAATTAAGTTGGTTGATGGTTGTGTGATGATTGATGATAATAGGTATTATGAATGTTAAATTGATGATTTGTGGGTGTTGTTAAGCTTGTGAAATTAGGCCAAATAATGCATATTTGAGTTTGGTCATTTTGATGTTTGAAGTAGTTGATATTTGGTACGAACGAAATGGCAAATTGGAATTTTGTGTGTCTTGTATATTGTTGGCATTGAAATGGTTTAAATGATACTTGGTTGAGGTGGATTTAATGCTTATTATGCTTTGAGTTGATGATTTGAATTGTGGTGTAGGTGTGTGACAATTTGGGTGGCAAAATGGCTTGGTAAATAGCCTATTTTTGTCCGCATAGGCAAAGACACGGACGTGTGTCTCATCCGTGTGTGACACGTGGTCAAGTACACAGTCGTCTGTCCCCTAGTTTTGAAATTGAAATCAATTCAATATGCTCCACACGGCCTTACACACGGGCGTGTGACTTGGCTGTGTGGTATAAGTTAGTGTACCCTACAAGTTTGGCATGACCTAGCACACGGCCTGGCACACGGGCTTGTGTGGCCATTCGTAGGGCACACGGGCTAGCCACACGGGCATGTGTGTTGGCCGTGTGACCCAAGTCAGAGAATTACACGGGGCTGGACACGAGCTGGGATATGGCCATGTGCTTCCATTTCGAATGTCTACACGGCCTGGCCACACGGGTGTGTGTCCCTTGTTTTGAGAAAAAAATTTCTAAGTTTCGTAAGTTATCGGTTTAGTCTCGAACCACTCCCAAAGCATGTTTAGGGCCTCGTAGGCTCGTATTAGGGACAAACTGATTGAGATTGAGTAACGATTGTGTGATTTGATGAAATGTATGTGAAAAGTATGTTTAAATGTGTTGTAAGTTCGATAATACTCCATAACCCTATTCCGGCATTAAATACAGGTGTGGGGTGTTACAGTTGGTGCCATACAATAAGGTGATATCGATATCAATGCAATACCAAGAACCAAATCAATCATAAACTCAACTTAAATATCAGGGAATAAACTTAGCAACTCTTCAGAGACTACGTCAGTAAACTCACTAACCACCGATAACTTATCTATCTTCGATTCTGAATCTCTGGCATAAAAAATGTAGGCTAGAGACGCTTCACTATCTTTACATATCAATTTCTGAGCAGAAATAGATGAAATAATTCGAACAGCTTCTTTCGGACTCTCAGAATCAACTGAAATCATATCTCCTATTTGATATTTCAAATCAATCTATTTCTATCTACAGTTCATTACAGCATCATGCAATGATAGCCAATCCATTCCCAGAATAACATCAAATTCCCGAAAGGGCAACAACATCAAATCAGCAGAGAATTCACAGCCTCTAACTTTCAGTGGACAATTATGGCATATCACACTCTGGCTTAGTGGATTAGTAACTTGAATATCATAATCAGTAGATTCAATAGGTAATTTCTTTTCCGCTACTAATGCAGTGCAAATATAAGAATGAGTTGACCTGGGTCAATCAATACAAACACAATAACATCAAAGAGATAAAATATACTGGCAATCACATCAGGAGCAACAGCTTCCTCTCTACGTCAAATAGCATAAGTACGAGCAGGTGCTCTAGACTCTAAGCGAACAATGGTGTCTTTAGTACCAGCATGAGCAGTTCCAACAGCATTATTCTGACCCGAACATCTACCTTTCTGATATGTTGATAATTGCTTGTCATTTTGATCTTCATTTTCTTTTAGTTGTTTAGGACAATTCTGAAAGGAATGGTCAGTCAATCCATATTTATAACAGGTTCCCGTCTTAGTCCTACACTCGCCAGGATTATATTTCCCATAATGTCTACAATTGGCTTCAAAGCATTTTGTACACTTCCTACACTATCAACTGGTTTAGTAGGAACTTTAAAATCATGTCGAATGGTCTTGTTTCTATTTGGATGCTTCGACACTGAGGTAGCTTGACTAAAATCTTCTTCAATCTTCTTTGTCAATGACGCAGAAAACAACTTAAAGAACTTCTCTTGTGAAACTCTCGAATCTGTCTATCCCGTTGTATCTTGCGGTTGTAAACTTCTTCTGTTTTCTACGCATGATCAGATAAAATAACAAATTCTTGAACTTCATTACCTTTGATCATCATTTAGATTTCATTATTCAAGCCATTTTCAAACCGGATACACATTTCTTCTTCAGTAGGTACAATCCCTCGATCATACTTACTGAGATATACAAACTCCCTCTCGTACTCGACCACAAATTTATTTCCTTGATGTAGCTCAAGAAATTCTCTCGTTTTCTTATCCAAATACCTTTTCCTCACATATTTCTTTTTAAACCCGATTTGAAAGAAATCCCAAGAAAGTTTCTCCCTCGGTACCATAGCCACTAGTGTAGTCCACCAACTATACGCTTCCTATTTCAGTAATGAAATGGCACATCTAAGAAACTCATCCGAGGGTAAACCATTTCTTCGAAAACTCAGAAGATGTTCTATAGCCAATACTCGGCTTTATTTGGATCATTTTCTGATCTACCTCGAAATTCCTCAACACCACACTTTCTAAGCTTCTCCGCTGGAATTCGTTGACTAGGCTCAATCACAAGTGGAGGTGGAGGTCCAACCAGAGGTACAAAAGGTGGCATAAAAGGAGGTACAATAAGGAATAGAGGACGTTGACCTTGTTTCCCAAATTTTCGATCTTCAAAATGCTTCAGGCACTTGTTAGACCTATTTTTGACCTACCTGTAATAAGATGTTAGGTCTTGTTACCGGACTTATCCGTCAGCTCAACCAAGATGCACTGGGGTGATCTTTGTGATTTGTTTCTATTTGTATTAGTCCAACACCCATCATGCCAATCTATTCATCTGCGGTTGTCTCTTTCTCTAAATTTACCTTTTTGCCCTACTTAATGACCGAAAACTCTTTTCGTATGTCATAACTATTAGTGATTTGAAAACCCACATACCCTCATAACTGCTTTCATTGGTGTTCAGTATTCGTGCTTTGGAAAAGGTTAAGGATTGTGGTTCACAACTCTTGTCTATAGTGTTTCTGTCATTCTCATTGATCAGGTATGGCTTTTCAACAGTACTTTTTAAAACGATTCGCAGAGGGATAGGGAAAAAATATTGTATTGTGCTACTGAAGTTCTATTTCTATGGGCTTTTCAATTCATCCATCAGCCTGTAGATAATTACCTTTGATGGTTCTCGTAAGACCCGAACACTTTGTAATGGTCGTAGCTCAATTCGTATACACATCGATTGCTTAATTTGATTGAAACCTACTATATAATCATAAGTTCTATCAATATATATTTTTCTCACTCTTTTCAACATCTAGCAAATTCCCAGATCTATAAATTTTTGGGGTGCTTGTGTAACATCCCTAACCAGTATCCTTCGTCGGAATAGGGTTAAGGAGTATTACCGGACAAATAGAATAGTAAACCATTCAAATCATACATTGATACAAACATAATCAAATTTCATTCAAATACATTAATAATTTCCCTTAATCAAGCCCTAAAAAACCTAAAAATAACTATAGAAACAATCTGAGACTAAATCGGAAACATTTGGAAGTTTTAGGAAAAAGTTGAAAATTTTAGACTACAGGGGTCACACAGCTTTGTGCCAGGCCATGTGCTAGGTCATGTAGCAACTTGACTTGCATGCCTTGAACCTATAGGAGACACACGATCGTGTCGCATGGCCTTGTGTCACACACGGCTAAGACATACGCCAATGTCTCAGGCCGTATAGACCTAAAATGTACCTTAATCAACAAGTTTATCATTTCAAACTTACTTGGAACCTAAGCAAACCATTTACCAATCAAAATACCTACCCAAATTGACTTAAATCATGCCAAAAACATACCAAAATCAACCTAATTCAGTGCCTAACCAATGTACCCTCATTGGTACCACAAGTATATATATATTTTATAAAAACATATAATCTCTTCAACCTATTAATTCATTCAAGATTTCACCTATAATCACCAACTCAATCATACCATATCTTAGCTACTTAACAACCAATTCATCATATACATTTTTATCCATTCCAACAAGTATCAAATGAACATACTAAAACATATTGGTAAAATTCCAACCATGAAAGTTTCTTGTCATCCACAATCTCAATTGGTAATTCATAACTTATCAAGTCAAATTTCAAGTATATATGAAAAATTCATCAGAGTTACTCAACAAATTAACTTATCAAGATTTTCAACTCAAAGAACGGCTTATGGATAGAAGTACATCACCATTCCAACCAAACACACCAGATGCTCACTCGATCCAATCCATTCATCACACAAATGCTCATAAGAGCTAATCTAACCATCACACCAATGCTCATAAGAGATAATCCAACGAGCACATCAAAAATAGAGTATAATATGAGAGTTCACAACAAATGCTGAACCTCGATTTACTCGGGCAATATACAAATACATCCCTCCAATATCATCTCCACTCCAAACCACCATAACGCACCAAAACACAACTATACTCTATCCCACATTCAAATCAAGCGAAGGACCAAGTTCAATATTAAACCTCAAATTACCATCCATCATCATCAATTAAAAATAAATATATAAATTTTATCATGTTAGACTACACAATGATTCATTTTTATGTTAAATTCTAAACTATACGAACTTACTTAGACCAAATTGTAGGAGTTGCAAAAGTTCAGGGACTATTCTATAATTTTTCCTTTTCCACGAGTATCTTCCGGATCTTGATATAAAATGTAAAATTCTTTATTTAACAACATATATTTCATTTCCAAACCATTTAATAATATTATTACCCTTTTATTTTTCAAAATTACACATTTACCCTAAACTTTTTAAATTTTTGCAATTTAATCCTTTCACCTTAAATTCATCAAATTAAACCATTTTTCCCCAATCAATATTTTATTCAAATTTACTAGGTCCTCAATTAGCCCTTAATAAACATCTAATTCACTAATATTTTGACATTTTCACAATTTAAACATAAAATCAAAATCTAATAAAAACCAATTTACAAATTCATCAAATAACATAATCAAAGTTCCAAATACATGGTATTCATCAAAAACATTCAATATTCATCAATGGAAACTTGGAAAAGTTTTAACATAATTAACAACGGAGGTACGGGCTTGCTGGACCTAGTTGCAACGATCTCAAAAGCGTAAAAATTACAAGAAACAAAATCAAAATGGACTTACATGCAATGAAATAGGCAAACCAAAGCTTTCTCCCCACCTTAGCTATGGCATTCGGCCATTTGAAGAAGATAATGAAATGGATTTTGTTTTACATTCTTTTAATTTAACTTAATTTTAATTAAACTTCCATTTATTTACAAAATTGCCATCCAATTCACATTATTTTATTATTTTCCATTTAATTGTCGTCCCACTATTCTAATTAATGCATATTTTTTTCTCAAGTCCTCCCTCATCTGTTATTTAAACCATTTGATCACTTAATTACTATAATTACCATATTTTGCACCTTTACAATTGAGTCTTTTTTCTTTAATTAACTATCTAAACGTTAATATTTTCAAACCAAATTTTAATACGAATTTAATAACTCTATAAATATTCTAAAAATAATAATTACGAGTTGAAACAATAAAAATTTGTGGTCCCAAAAACTTGATTGCGTGATTTCGTGATAGGTTTTAAATATTTATAATTAATTGTTCTTGAAACTTACTATTATTGCGATGTAGGCAAGTGTACCTATCGAACAGTAGTATAGTTTTAGCAAGAACGGATTGTCAAACCCAAAGCAACTAAAACTACTAGTAATGACTGTCTTTTTATTATCTAGCCTAAGAATAAAGAGGTTTTTGTTTTAACTAACTAATTGTCTAAACTAAGAATTCACAGAGATTAGAATTGGGGAATTTCTTTTGGGAAAATCGATTGAATTAAGACAATACCTAAGGAAAAATCCACCTAGACTGTACTTGTTGTTTTGGGGTATTTAGGGGTTTTAGTTCATAACTAAATAAGAAAACATCTTAGAATAATAAAGAATACAAAACATAAAGAAAACCCAAAACTCCTGAAGGGGAAATTGAGGAGAGATCTTCAGTCTTGATGATGAATCTGGCTTCTGAGATGGATCAATCCGCTTCCTTGGAGTAATTCCTTACTCCCTATTCTGTGTCTCTTTTTCTTCCTCCTCTAGGGTGTATTTATAGGCTTTAGAATGCCTAAAAGCCCTCAAAATTAGCCTTTTTTAATTGGACTCAACTTGGGCTCGGCAGGGACATGCCCGTGTGCGATTACTTCAGGCCGTGCTCGAGCCTGCCAAATTGACACGGTTGTGTGGTCTGCCAGTGTGAGAAGGTCCAGGCCGTGTTGATTTTGTATTTTGGCCCTTTTTTCCCCTTTTTTGCTCGTTTCTCATTCCTTTCGCTCATCTATGCTCTTCTAAGTATAAAACATGAAATTAAAGCATTAGGAGCATAGAATTCACCAATTCTAATAGGAAATCATCCATAAAATGCGTTAAACATGGGGTAAAAATATGTATAAATTACGGTTTATCAAATACCCCCACATTTAAGCATTTGCTTATCCTCAAGCAAAATTATCAACTCATAATTAAAATAAATTCTTCTCAACTTATAATTTCTATCAATAATATCTCAAAATAATCCATAGGTAATTATACATTGAGAATTCAACTAAAAGAACATAAAAGTTTTAAACATTCCAAGTTGAGTATTTAATCATGCAAACATAGGTGTCTCCCCTCATCTAAGTAATTACCTTTGATTGAGAATATCACAGAGTTTCACATCCTCACTAAAGATTCACTCAAATCACTCGAGGTGTTTAAGGACAATAAATGAAGCACTCAATAGTCAATAATGAAAAGTCATTACCATAGGCTTGCATGAAAATCAAATCTCTACCACTATAGTTTAAGATGATACATCAATCAAAAGGTCTTTAGAGGGTTGTAATGAGGCTTGGTTAGGGGGTGTGGTCACAAGCTGAAAGAAAGGGTTAGAATCGAGATTGAGTTGAAAAATTACTTAACTAGAAAAATAGCTAGTCATCAATTGCGTACAACAGAGCTTTTCTCAAATATGGAATTTAAATACTGAAGCTTACAAAGTATACATGTTTTTTTTTTAAGAACAAGTTAAATAACATAGACTAACTATTAAGAACAAGACATAGCTAAGCAATTTATTCAACTCAAATCTCGACAAAAAAATAGGGATTAATTTAGGGGATTTCAACAATAATGGGTTAAGGGTTAATATTAAGGGTAATACAAGAAATGGCTTATTAGGCTCAAGGGGGTTTACTAGGGGTTAATCGTGGCGGTAGGATTTTCATAGCATGAGTGGGTTGATCCTAAGTGCCTTAATCATTTTGACATATCAAATCAAATGGTGTGGTCTCGACATGCATAATCAAGCAAGTTCTAGAATAACAGTTCAATACTGACGCACTCAAAGAAATAATAAAAGTGAGCATGAAAGAATTAATAGATGCTCAAAAGGCTCAAAAATCTCACAAAAATTATGGCTTTTTGATGTTTAAAAACTTGTGAATTCCAACTCAAAGTAATACCAAAACTTTGGGAAAACAACCTAAGATTTTAAATTCTTAAAGATCAACTTATCATGCTTGATTCTCTAATTTCTTGAGGTTTAAACAATCAATCATAAATGCCTATGTTTTAATTCAAGATATATCAATCAACGTCATAAATCAATCAAAATTTATCCTAAATACAATATGAGAGCTTTTCAAGAGAACAAGGCAGTCATTCAGGGATTTTTCTGATAGTGAAATAATACCCCCCACACTTAAGTGTACATTGCCCTCAATGTACAAAGATATATATTAGAATATAAAAATAAGATAGGGAGAGAAGTGAAACTTCCTGAGTTAAAAATGGATGGAATTCTTGGATTAGCAAGAGCGAGTTGTTGGAAATAAAGCTGGAGCACAAATATGATTCTGAAGAACAACAGGAGAATTGGGGGAATAATTTGGTAGCAATTATAAAGATAAGTCGTGTTTAAAAACAAAAGAATCGTTAAAAATTAAATAAAATAAAAATAAAATAAAATAAGATAGATAATTTAATTTTTCAAGTGCCACGGTCGGTTCACACGCCCATCTGAATGGTGTCCCACCCGCGTTTGTCTCGAAGTGAGATGTCGTCACACGGCCTTTAGGCACGCCTGTGTGTATGGGTCGTGTGTCCTCATAATTCTGTTACACAACCGTGTGTGGTGTGGTTTGCTTCTCCCACGGTCTTGTAGGTCTTCATACGCACGTTTCATTTTGACAGTGTCATCCATGGGTGCTAGACACAGGCGTGTCGCACGCCCGTGTTCTTTTGCAGATTTGACCACGGCCAAGTCACACGCCCGTGGCCACTTATCGCATCCCGTGTTGGGAAAGATAACTTTTACCCTATTTTTGCACGGCCGTGTTTCCATCTATGTTGGTCACACGGCCTTAAACACGAACATGTGATCAGTCGTGTGGAGTTGGGAACATGTGCTTCAAATACTCTGTTAGTGACCTAAATGTTTAAAACTTGAAATTTAAATAATTTAAAACCATTAGTACTCGGGTTGCCTCCCGAGAAGTGCTTGTTTATAGTCTAAGCTCGACTGTTACCTTGTTAGTTTATTCAGTGAGATTTGTGGAGTCATAGCTCATCTCTATTGTTTTTAAAATTCTCACCGTTATAAAGTTTGAGACGATGTCCATTTACTTTGAAAGTACTGTGTAATGGGTGACTTACCTCTATTGTGCCATATGGAAGAATAGATTGAATTACGAAAGGTCCTAACCATCGTGATTTAAGTTTCCCAAGAAACAATTTGAGTCTTGATTTGTATAGGAGGACAAGATCTCCAACTTCAAATTGTTTTCGCTGCTTTAAACGAGTGTCATGACGCCGCTTCGTTGCTTCCTTATATATGCGTGAGTTTTCGTATGCTTTGGGTCGCCACTCATCAAGTTCATTCAGCTGCATCAATCTGTTTTTTCCTACAAGTTCAGGATCAAGGTTTAGAAATTTAATAGCCCAAAAAGCTTTACGCTCTAGTTTGAATGGTAGATGACAACTTTTTCCATAAAAAAGTTTGTACGGTGATGTCCCTATAGGGGACTTAAAAGCAGTTCTATAAGCCCGTAAGGCATCATCTACTTTCATTGCCCAATCTTTTCTATTTGATACTATTGTTTTTTCAAGGATCCATTCGATTTCTTGGTTTGCCACTTCAACTTGTCCATTAGTTTGAGGATGGTATGGGGTGGCTGTTCTATGATGAACTCCGTATTTCTTAAGAGTTTTTTCAAATTGGGTATTACAAAAATGAGTGTCTCTATCACTGATAATTGCTCTAGGTGTTCTGAATCTCGAGAAGAGTTTCTTAAGGAAACATATTACCACTCTACCATCATTAGTAGGTAGAGCTTGGGCTTCCACCCATTTGGACATATAATCAACTACTACTAAGATGTATTTATTTCCAAATGAACTAAGGAATGGGCCCATGAAATCGATACCCCAAACGTCAAATATTTCACATGAAAGCATATAGTTTTGAGACATTTCATCATGTTTAGATATGTTACCTGTCCGTTGGCATTTGTCACATGAAGTAACGTACCTGTTAGCATCTTTGAATAATGAGGGCTAGTAAAAACCTAATTCAAGTATTTTATGTACGGTCTTAGTTCCACTATAGTGTCCTCCAGTTGGCCCTGAGTGGCAAAGTTCCAGTATTTTTGATGTTTCTGATCTTGTAACGTATCTTCTAATGACTTGATCTACACATCTACGAAGAAGAAAAGGGTCGTCCCAAAAATAGCTTTTCACATCATTAAAGAATCGCTTCTTTTGCTGGTGTGTTAGCCCTTTTGGGATAATGTTAATGGCTAAAAAATTTGCGATGTCTGCAAACCAAGGTACCTCGGAGTCAAATATAGTGAAAAATTGTTCTTTAGGGAACGAATCATTTATTTCAACTTCATCTAGTTCTTTGGTATTAGAGTTCTCAAGCCTGGACAGATGATCAGCCGCGAGATTTTCAGCTCCTTTCTTATCCTGAATTTCGAAGTCAAATTCCTGCAATAGGAGAATCTATCGAATGAGTCGAGATTTTGCATCAGTTTTTAAAAGGTAGCGAAGGATAAATGGTCAATGTAAACAACAACTTTAGACAATATGAGATATGATCGAAATTTATCAAATTCAAAAACCACAGCTAGCAATTCTTTTTCCGTAGTAGGATAATTCTCTTGTGCAGCTGTCAAAGTTTTGCTAGCATAATAGATAGGTTGAAAATGCTTGTCTCTTCGCTGTCCCAATACTGTACCTACTGCAAAATCACTCGTATCACACATTAATTCAAATAGTAAGTTCCAATCAGGTGCAATTATGATTGGAGCATTAATTAAGTTATCCTTTAAAGTATTACATGCTTCTAAACATTCCTGATTGAAATTAAAAGGTATATTTTTTTCTAGCAATTTAGTCAAAGGCTTAGCTATTTTAGAAAATTCCTTAATAAATCTTCTATTAAAACCAGCATGTCTTAAAAAGCTTCTAATAGCCTTAACTGAACTAGGAGGGGCTAATTTTTCGATTGTTTCTATTTTAGATTTGTCCACTTCAATCCCTTTACTGGAAATTTTATGCCCTAATACAATACCTTCTTGAACCATGAAGTGACATTTCTTCCAGTTAAGGACAAGGTTCGTTTCCTCACATCTTATTAAAACTCGTTTTAAATTTTTAAGGCAGAGATGGAAAGAGTTACCGAATACAGTGAAATCATCCATAAATACTTCCATGATATCTTCCACGAGTTCGTCAAAGATGGTCATCATACAGCGCTGAAAAGTGGCAGGAGCATTACATAATCCAAAAGGCATTCTATGATAAGCAAATGTACCATATGGGCATGTGAATTTCATTTTTTCTTGATCTTCAAGAGCTATTGGGATCTGGAAGTAACCAGAGAGTCCGTCTAGAAAGTAGTAGTACATATGCCCGGATAATCTTTCCAACATTTGGTCAATGAATGGCAAGGGGAAGTGATATTTTCTTGTGGCATCATTCAGGTTCCTGTAGTCAATGCAAACTATCAATCCTGTGATTGTCCTTGTTGGGATTAATTCATTCTTCTCGTTGGTCACAACCGTCATGCCTCATTTCTTAGGGACAACCTGCACTGGACTTACCCAAGAACTGTCGGAAATAGGATAAATAATTCCAGCATCTAAAAGTTTAATTACCTCAGCTTTAACAACCTCCTTCATGTTGGGGTTCAATCGTCTTTGAGCTTGCACACACGGTTTGTATTTATCTTCCATCAAAATTTTGTGGGTACAAAAAGAAGGGCTGATTCCTTTAACGTCAGAAATTTTCCAAGCTATGGCCTTTTTATGTTCTTTTAATAATTGGATTAATTCCTCTTTCTCTTTGGGTTGCAAGTTAGAAGCAATAATAACTGGTAATGTAGAATTATTTCCAAGGAATGCGTATTTCAAGTGGTTTGGTAATTGTTTAAGTTCTAGTTTGGGAGGCTCCTCAATAGAGGGTTTTTGCTTAAGTTCATCGTTTATCTTAATGCCCTCATATTCTACTTATCTTGAAGAATGCTCATGAGGTTCATCATCTGTCTCCTCTTCTTGAGTTGAATATAATTCTATCGTCTCCTTCTGTACAATTTCCTGAAAAGAGTCTTGAGTAGTATGATCAATAGAGTCAATAAAATAACATGAATCATCCTGTTCCCTAGCGAACCTCATAGCACATAAATTTTAAAGACAATCTCCTCGTCACCAACTCTAAGTACCAATTTACCGTCACCCATATCGATTACAGCCCTAGCAGTGGCTAAAAATGGGTGCCCTAAAATTAAGGGTACTTCCACATCTTCATCCATGTCAAGCACAACAAAATCAACAGGAAATATGAATTTATCTACTTTCACAAGTACGTCTTCTATAATACCCCTAGGATATTTAACAGATCTATCGACTAATTGAATACTCATCCTAGTAGGTTTAGGTTCCCCAAGACCAAGTTATTTGAACATTTTATATGGCATCAAATTAATGCTAGCTCCTAAATCAGCTAGTGCTTTCTCAACATTCAGACTACCAGTTAAGCAAGGGATAGTAAAACTTCCTGGATCTTTCAGTTTGGTTGGCAGCTTGTTTTGGAGTATGGCTGAGCACTCCTCGTTGAGTTCTACTGTAGATAGGTCCTCGAACTTCCTTTTATTTGTTAGAAGCTCCTTCAAAAATTTTGTGTATGTAGGCATCTGCGAGATGTCTTCAACAAAAGGTAAGTTGATATGTAATTGCTTAAAAAGTTCAAGAAACTTACCGAGTTTTGCATCAATGCAATCTTTTTTCAATTTTGCTGGGTATGGAACTGGTGGTTTATATTCCTTCGGCACTGGTTTGTCACTATTTTCGGGTTTTTCTTTCCCCCTTTCGCTTACCACGGCTTTTTATGCTAGCTTCTTTTCAGATTCTGCTAACACTTTCCCTTTCATTAGTGAAACTGCTTTTACATGCTCTTTTGATTTGTTGATTTTTAAGTGCTATCTCGGTGTTCTGGAAACGAGTTTCTGACACCGATATAAACTTTGAGAGCATCTCTTCAAGGTTCAGCTTCTTTTCCTGTTGATAGGGTGGTTGTTGAAAACCCGGAGAATGTTGTGGCCTTTGATTTCCTTGACTGCCCCATGAGAAATTGGGGTGGTTCCTCCAACTTGCATTGTAAGTGTTACTATATGGGTTATTTTGGGATCAAGAGTTATTTTTACCCATATATTGGAATTGTTCCTCCTCGATGCTAGGGTTGAAGGGTTGATACTCTTTGCATGCTCCTCCTCCATTCGTCTCGCACTTCATTACTGGATGTACCTGAGTAGAACCAAGTTAACCATCGATCTTTTTATTTAGAAGTTCTACCTAATTTGACAGCATAGTAACCGAATCGACGTTATAAATGCCTGCTGTTTTAGTTGGCTTAGTCCTCATGACTTGCCACTGATAGTTATTCAGTGACATCTCCTCTATAAACTCATAGGCATCTTCAGGTGTTTTATTTTGATGGTTCCGCCAGCAGCTACGTCAACCATTTGTCGAGTCGAAAGATTCAGGCCATTATGGAACGTTTGAACCTATAGCCAAAGCTATAACCCATGGTGAGGGCACCTTCTCAGTAAGTCTTTGTATATCTCTCATGCATCGTAAAGAGTTTCTAAGTCCATCTGCACAAACGAAGAGATATCGTTACATAATTTAGCCGTTTTAGCCGGTGAAAAATATTTGAATAGAATTTTTTTGGTCATTTGTTCCCAAGTAGTGATTAACCCTCATGGTAATGAGTTCAACCACTATTTAGCTTTGTTCCTCAATGAAAAAGGGAATAACCGAAGACGAATGGCATCATTAGAAACACCATTAATTTTAAATGTATCGCATAGTTCTAAGAAATTTGCTAAGTGAGCGTTGGGATCCTCATCCTGCAAACCATCAAACTAAACAAATTGCTGTATCATTTGAATAATGTTAGGTTTTAGTTCAAAAGTATTTGTAGCTACAGCAGGTCTAACTATGCTCGATTCAGTTCCTGTTAAAAAAGGTTTAGCATAATCATACATAGTGCGTGGAGCAGGATTTTGATTAACCGCAATTGCAGGAAGTAGCTGATTGTCTTGGTTTTCAGCCATCTCTTCGGTTTCGGGTTGAGTATCATCCTCTTGCTCGTTCTCTCTGTATCTTAAGCTTCACATTATTTCTCTTTGGTTTCTACGAACTTTGAGATCGATTTCTTCGTCAAAAAGTAGTGGTCCTGACGGTTTCTTCTAGTCATAAACTATAAAAACCTGCCAAGAGAAAGAAAAAAAGTAAATTAATAAAAAGTTAAATTAAATTAAATTTCAAGAAAAATAAATGGCTAAAGTAATAAAATTGAGCGCTCCTAATATCTTAGTTCCTCGAAAACGGCGCCAAAAACTTGATCGCATAATTTTGTGATAGGTTTTAAATATTTATAATTAATCATTCTTGAAACTAACTATTATCGCGATGTAGGCAAGTGTACCTATCGAACAGTAGTATAGTTTTAGCAAGACCAGATTATTGAACCCAAAAGAACTAAAAGTACTAGTAATGACTGTCTTTTTATTATCTATCCTAAGAATAAAGAGGTTTTTGTTTTAACTAACTAATTGTCTAAACTAAGAATTCACAGAGAATAGAATTGGAAAATTGTTTTTGGGAAAATCGATTGAATTAAGACAATACCTAAGGAAAAATCCACCTAGGCTGTACTTGCTATTCTGGCTTCGAATCGGACGATTTATTCATTTAACTTGTTCCATAGAGATCCTTAAGTTATGTTATTATCCCTATTCAATACTAATAACGTCTAATCCCTAGATTGAATAATTGAGACCTTTCTCTAATTAACACCCTAGGGTTGCATTAACTCGATCTATGGATCCCCTTATTAGGTTTCACCCTAATCCAGCAAAATCTTGTCACCCTATGTCTAGGCACGCAAACAACTCTGCTTAATTATGACAAATGTACTCTTAGACAGGGTCTATTCCTCCTTTGAAAAAGAGCTTATCTTGAAGCACTATCCTGGGATATCAAAACAAAAATTAAGAACAAGTTAAATATTTATCATACAATTCAGAAAATAATAACAAGATTCGTCTTAGGTTTTACTCCCCTTAGGTATTTAGGGGTTTTAGTTCATAACTAAATAAGAAAACATCTCAGAATAATAAAGAATACAAAACATAAAGAAAACCCAAAACTCCTGAAGGGGAAATTGAGGAGAGGTCTTCAGTCTTGATGGTGAATCCGGCTTCTAAGATGGATCAATCGGCTTCCTTGGAGTAATTCCTTACTCCCTATTCTGTGTCTCCCTTTTTCTTCCTCCTCTAGAGTGTATTTATAGGCTTTGGAATGCCTAAGAGCCCTCAAAATTAGCCTTTTCTGAATTGGACTCAACTTGGGCTCGGCAAGGACACGCTCGTGTGACACTCGTGTGCGATTACTTCAGGCCGTGCTCGAGCCTGCCAAATTGACACGGCCTTGTGGTCTGTCCGTGTAAGAAGGTCCAGGCCATGTTGATTTCATACTTTGGCCCTTTTTCTCCGTTTTTGGCCCGTTTCTCGTTCCTTTCGCTCTTCTATACTTTCCTAAGTATAAAACATGAAATTAAAGCATTAGGAACATCGAATTCATCAATTCTAATAAGAAATCATCCATAAAATGCGTTAAACATAGGATTAAAATATGTATAAATTACGGTTTATCAGTCCCAAAATCACTGTTCTATCACCACTGAAAATTGGGCTTTTACAACTTATTTTAGAACTAAGTATGTGAAAAGGATGGTCAATTCAGTCTTATCCTTTGGGACTATTGGTTTCTCTTCTTTTTGTTTTGTGAATTTCTGAATTGATAGACATTCTTTTATTAACTCAGTCCTAACTATCATTGTCTCTATTTGTGGGTCTATATTATACTGTTCTCGTAGTTTAGCTTCGTCAGCAATACCTAAGATTTATGGGACGATGAACTCCATGTCTATTTGATTCTTCAATTCATTGTCTATTTCCTCCACTAGCACCATATCTTCTCTTGCCAATTTGTCTGAATATTTTTCTTTCTGCTGAAGTGGATAATAATTTGGGAGTTCTCCTTCTTCGCAAGCATCTATGATGATATCCTCCTCTTTGTTCAATTTCAGGCTTAGCACCTCTTGGTACCCTTCTAATTGCATATTATCGTGGTCATTGTCATTTTGGGGAAGAATTGGGGTTTCTCCTCGGAGTTGACTAAATTCAAGCATTACTAATTACTGGTTCTCCTAGATCTCCCAATCACCATAGACTCCTTCTTTATAAATATCTGCCATAATCAAAGTCTACATCGAACCATATATAATAAAAGTCATCCATGACTTTGTGCTGACTGATTATTTGGTTGATGGTGTCTAAAATTCCAAAAAAAATATTAAAAAAACAAATGTTAGAAGTGTTAATTGAAATTCGTAAATATATCCTACAAATTTCCTAATTATTCTTTTAAGATGCAAAAATTAAAATCAATCTAGTGATGTTGCCTCCTCGACAACGATGCTAACAACTTGACCACCTTCAAATGTACTAACGTCTAGAGTGTGAAAACTGCAATAAGATATAGAATATGATGCGGTATCCGCAAGTATAAGGATCGAGTTGTAATATAATTTTTACAACAGAGTAGGTGAGTACTCTGAGGATCTACCCAAAGGAGGTGAATGCTGGGTCAATTCTAATCTAAACACTAAAAGGATCTAATGTTTAAGGGTTTTTATGAAAATAAAATAAAAGAATTTAACATAAAAGAAATAAAAGATTAAAAGATAGAAAAGTAGAATGAATCAAATCTCGATTATGGGTGATTAGCTCGCTTCAGCAATCCTCATCAACTGTTGTTTAAAGCTCCTCATCAATCAACTATTCGCTATCCTAATAGGATCTTTCGATCTTCCAATAACATAACAAGTTAGCTGTAACACCCCAAACCCGGCCCAGACGTTACGGCCGAATCTGACGTGCCACATTGGAGTTGAAAACCCACGTTCCGTTTTAGTGTTTTAAAAACCATACATTTTGTTGAGTTAACAAAGTGTATGGAAGCTGGGCACCAGGTAGGTATCTGAGACAGAGGAGGTGAGCCATGAAGGCTGCTTAAGTACCAAGCTCTTTGATTGGATCCAATCCTAGACATGCCCACAACCATAGCCACACTTTGTTATATCGAGTTTAAATTTGTTTAAGTGGACGTCTTTGATAAATCGATTAATCGTGGTGTTGAGATATTTTGAAAACAAGTATCGTTTTGAAAACACGTCCTAAGTTTGGCCCATTTGAATAATTATCAACCAGGTTTAAAGTTATTAAAATTAAAATAATCCCGAAAAGAAATAAAAGGAAAGTTAAAATGGTCTTATTACAACCCAAAAATAAATAATAATTAAAGGAAATTTAATGAAAACCAACGCTTATTTAAAAGTCCAAAGGCGATCACCGTGGCTACTCTGAATCCCCTCCGGCCCAAGTCCCTACATCAAGGCTCACCTGCAAGGTTAAGGAAAGGGGGGTGAGTTTGGAAACTCAGTGTGCAACAAGCCCCTTTCAGAGCCCAAAACAATAACAGCATGTTGGGCCTAAGCCCAAATCCAATCTCAACATGTACTGGGCCGTAGCCCTTTTCATAATTCATATTTCATAACACTGGGCTGAAGCCTTTTCATATTTCATATTACTGGGCCAAAGCCTTTACTGTAAATGGTATGGCCCATAGGCCCATTTCAATAACACATGTAATATCAATGAATGTATGCAGGCCCAATTGGGGAGACTACTCGACCCGCCATCTGCTACTCTCCACCTGTACCAACCAACACACCATGTGGGGATTAACTCGACCCACCCCGCCATAACTCTCCACTGGCAACATAGTTGCTTTATCATATAACTGGAGGCCTAGCCTCTTTTAATAACTGGGGCAAAGCCCTTTTAATAACTGGGGCATAAGCCCTTTAATAACTGAGGCATAAGCCCTTTTAATAACTGGGGCATAAGCCCTTTAATAACTGGGGCATAAGCCCTTTTGCACTTCCTCCATCCATATAAAAACCCAACCCAATGCATTTATGAATACATCATGTGCATATCATACATATCATGTGCATATCATACATGTCATGTGCATATCATACATACCATGTTTATCAAAATCCCACGTATTAAATTCATATTTAAACCCTAGGGGTATAATGGTCATTTTTACCTAGGGGCAAAACGGTTATTTTCATATTATAAGGGTGATTCTGTAATTTTACCAAAAATTAGGGTTTCCATGTTCATTAACGGTTACTAACAATTCATGTGTGCAGACAGTGAGTCTGGCCCATTTTTTAGCGAAATTGAGTTATTGGGCCTAAAACCCTTAATGGGCCCTACTTAGCCGATTTTGTCATCTAGGCCCATTTAGCCTATATTCCATGACGGTTTTATCAGTTTCGATGCACAATTTAACCAGTTTTCATATACAACCAATTTTACCCAAATGGGCCCGAAAGCCTATTGGGCCCTACTTCGACCCCTCGAGGCCCAACTTAACGAGAACGCCAAAAATCACATTCTTACCGTTGCCATTGTTCCCAATAATCATCTCATCGATTCTAACTAACTAGTGAGCGTTCGCTTGCTCACAGGTCCTCGAAATGCCAGAATTTTGGCATTTCGGCTTTTCGGCATTTATCGCTTTAAGCTTATGAAAAGGGTTCGTTACACACCTGTTTTGCGATATTCCTCGATGAGATCTCTGTAACACCCCGTACCCGAGACCGTTGCTGGAGTCGGACACGAGGGGTTCACAGACTAAATTCACTTACTACCGCAGTCCATTTTAAATTTTTCCAGACTGCTGGCTAACTGTGTCGCTATCACCTTAAAAATCATATCTTGAGTTTCACAACTTGAAAATCAATTTCGTGATTTTTTCCCTGAAACTAGACTCCTATTTCCATCTACATATTTTTTTCTAGAATTTTTGGTCGGGCCAATTAGTACATTTTATTAGTTAAAGTCTCCCCTGTTACAGGGTGCGACTACACTGACCTTCATGCATTACAATTCGGATATCTCCCTGTAAAGGGCTTCAATACTGATGCCGTTTGTTTCTATAGAAACTAGACTCAGAGAGGAATCTATACATATATGGCATGATGCCTAATTATCTCTGGTTAATTTATAATTAATTTCCAAAGTTGGAATAGGGAATCCAGAAACCGTTCTGGCCCTGTCTCACGAAAACCTAATTATCTCTTAACATACCACTCATATGACTGTTTCGTTTCTTCCATATGAAAGTGGATTCATCAAGGTTCATTTAAATAATTGATTCACTATTTAATTCTATTCCTACTATTTTTAGTGATTTTCCAAATCTACATCACTGCTGCTGTCAGCATCTGCCTTTAAGGTAGACTTTACCTATTTCATAGTTTCCATGATTCAACTAGCCCTTTTTGCATAAATAGCACAAATTATGATAGTGATTAACCACTCCCATGGCCAATCCTTGTTAAGCATATCCACACCTCTCAATAACCATATCCATACCAAATGATTATAACATTATGCTCAAACATATATAAGCCATTTTCGCATGGCTATCCAAAATTATACAAATCCAAAGGGTCCATGACCCACTACAAAAAGAGTAGTCCTATACATGCCATTTTCAGAGTTCAACCAAAAGTGTACCAAAAGGGCTTTGATAGTGTGGGCGACTTCGACTTCAATAATCCCGAGTCCGATAGCTGACGAACCAAAATCTATAAAACAGAGATTCAAAGAACAGAGTAAGCATTTAATGCTTAGTAAGTTTTAAGCAAGACAAAGTGTTCTCAATCACTATTATTGGTCATTCATTTCAACTGTTCGATGAAGTTAATCTAGAGCTTCATCTCGATCTATAATATCATTAAACGCAACACTTGGCTGCCACATATATACTTTCGAATAATAATGACCTAGATGGTCAAATATTTCCAAAGCACATTCTCACATTTGGAGTTATAATATTAATCACATTTACCTACCTCTTTGATACTGATAATTCACCTCGAAATCACTCCACCGATGAGTAAGTAATACGTACCTGAACATCTTGAATACATAATACTTATTTGATGGTAACTTAATGCAGATACTCAATATCAAAGTCTTACTTGAATCCTAGCATTTAGCCGTCGGGTCTTTAAAGCTCGGATATAGTACGAGCACGAAGCCTACGGACATTAATCAGGATAATACTCTCGCATAAAGCCTGCGGGGTTTTAACCCGGATATAGTACTGACACAATTGCCCTTCAGGACTTATCACATTTATACACTTCCACATCCATCACATTGGCCATTCGGCCTTATCACATATATACACTTTCACATTCATCACATTGGCCATTCGGCCTTATCTCATATATGCATGTTCACATTCATCACATTGGCCATTCGGCCTTATCACACATACACATGTTCACATTCATCACATTGGCCATTCGGCCTTATCACACATACACATGTTCACATTCATCACATTGGCCATTCGGCCTTATCTCATATATGCATGTTCACATTCATCACATTGGCCATTCGGCCTTATCACACATACACATGTTCACATCCATCACATTGGTCATTCGGCCTTATCACATATATATATACACTTTCACATTCATCACATTGGCAATTCGGCCTTATCACATATATACACTTTCACATTCATCACATTGGCCATTCGGCCTTATCACACATACACATGTTCACATTCATCACATTGGCCATTCGGCCTTATCTCATATATGCATGTTCACATTCATCACATTGGCCATTCGGCCTTATCACACATACACATGTTCACATTCATCACATTGGCCATTCGGCCTTATCACATATATATACACTTTCACATTTATTCAAATATACTTCACATACCACATATACTATCATGTACAGACTTGGTCTTGGCCGAATCTACATCCATCACTTTCCAATGGATAATTCAATTTTACGCCATACTATCATTTCATATTCGAATACTCATAAGCTTACAATATCATGATTTAGAATTCAAGTATGTGTTTAATCAATAGCTTATGAGCAACTAAAACAAGTTTTATCCATGTTTACAACAAAATCACATATTCACTACGAGCTGTTTTCCTGAGCAATGGTCACTAAATTATTTATAACCGGAGCTACAAAACTCCAAATCACTTGCCGTTAATTTTTCCTGAATATAGACTCGTATATCTTCCATCCATAAAATTTCCAGAATTTTAGGTTTGGCAAATCAATACCAGATTTTTCTTAAAGTTTCCCCTATTTCACTGTTTGACTAATCTGACCACTCTTCACTACGAATCAAATTTCTCATTTTACAGAATTCAAAATGTGTTGTATTTGATTTCATTTGAAACTAGACTCATTAAGGAGTCTAAGTATATAAATTTTATCTTATAACCATTTTTTTACAATTTATAATGATTTTCTAAAAACAGAACAGGGGATTTCGGAGTCATTCTGACACCGTCTCACACAACTTTAAATATCTCTTTATAGGAAATTTCTTTGCTCACAAGGTCTCTTTTATAAGAAACTAGACTAATTAAGCCTTGATTACATATTTTATTCAGCCTATAATTCCACACCAACAATTTATAGTGATTTTCTAAAATCACGTTACTGCTGCTGTCCAAAGCAAATTATTACAATTTGCTCTTAAATTTCCAAGTCCAAACACATATGAACTTACCATTTGAGTTTAAGACATATCATGGCCACATCATATCTTATTAAATCAACTCATTATGTCCTATTATGATTTAATTTACTCAACGTTTAATCACTTAAAACTTACCTCGGATGTGGTCGAACGATTTCGGCGGCTATTCGATCACTTTTTCCTTCCCTTTATCGGATTTAGATCCCCTTTGCTCTTGAGCTCCCCTTAAGCTCAAGGTGACCGAAACCTCTCTTCTTCCTCCTTTCAAACCGGCCAAGAAGAACCAAAGGATGAAGCCTTTCTCTTTTTTTTTTTTCTAGTTTCGGCAAAATGGGGGAACAACCACACACTTTTTTTTTTGTTTTCATCATATTCCCTTTCATTATTTTATTCTCATTCTCCTTATTTTATCATACTTCCCATGAAACACTAACTTAACATGTTTATGACATGTTCTTGCCCATCACACTTGGTCTACCATACTTGTCATGGCCGGCCACTACTAATTAGGGGGGAAATTGACATGCAAGTCCCCCCTTTTTATTTCATGCACTAATAGATCCTTATGCTTTGACCTATCACATTTCAAAATTTTCTCACATAAGTCCTATTTGATAAAATTCACTTACTATTAACAAAATTCAAACATGAAATTTTCACACATGCATATGTACATATAATGAGCATCAACTATGACGGTTAATTATCTTTATGACTCGGTTTAGTGGTCCCGAAACCACTTTCCGACTAGGGTCACTTTAGGGGTGTCACAATCTCCTACACGATTTCTCCTATAATCCATCGTTAATAATCAGCTTCCCATAATTGAACCAAACCAAAAATCATCTAATACTAATACTTACACATCCGGCCACCATCCATAATGGCTTTAGGAATCTTACCTTTGCCGCGATTGATGACTAGGTCTAGCCACTCCGGTGATCCAAGCTACTCCAAGTCGACACTACACCTTGCTGCTCCTCTACTAAATAAACCACAAAAAATATTAAAAGAAGACCCCATAAGGCCTATACCCATATTCGGCCACCTCCCTAAACTAGAGGGGTTTCGGCTTTTGGCCAAAAGTTACTCTAGGAATCGTTTAGAGTTTGAGCACTTACCACAGTCTTTCTTCTCTTGAATCCACACGCCTAAAAGGTAAAGGAATCGAACTCCAACAATTGAAAAGGAAAGAAAAGGTTGCTGGTCACAAAGAATCGGCACCCCCTATCTTCACTGATTTCGACTTTTGCGGTATTTCGGCAGAAGTAGAGATAAAGGAAAGAAATAATGAGTGAATGGAGGGAAATAGTGGGCTGGTTTGAAAGAAGGAGAAGGAAGAAAAGATGGAAGAAGAGATGGTAGATTCGACTGCAAATGAAAAAGAGAGAAAAGAAAAACTACACACCAAAAGGGGAAAACGGCACAACAATACCTAAGTGCCGAAAATCCCTAACTAAACCCCTCTGCCGAAAATCCCCCCTCCAATCTCCCTTATTCGACCAACTCTATCTTCATATCAAATCCCTAAAATCTCTCCCCTTATCCCTCCTTAATCTATGCATTTGACTTGTTCCAACTCTCCTCTTACAGAATCCACTTGGGTTCCAACACTTACCCTTCCTACATATAAAAATAAATACTCTTATTTGCCAACACAGGGAATCGATCCCATGTCTTCCCTTATGCTCCACACGCCACCTTTTTAGGAGCATAGTGGCGTCACCCTTTCCACTTTACCAAAGCTCTTTATGTGATACATTTTACCCACAACTTTATATAAGGGCACCTAGCCAGAACCCCTAACTCCTAAGTCCAAAATTTAAAAATTCTACCGGGTTTTGGCCAACTCATGGGCCTTCCATAAGCCCATTTACATACCCAAATTATGAATTCCATAATCACATACCAAATTTTAGAAACTTACTTAAAATATCAAGAATCGCGAAAAACCCAAAAATCAGGATGTTACATTAGCAAGAACTACTTATCTTCTAACCTCGCAGTCTAGACTGGCTTGGGGTGACGGTGTTCACGGATGGGCAATACCAATTTTGGGTTAATTCCCACCTTGATGACTTTCCGGGGTTGTCAAGCATGGGGTTTATTTCTCATTCTTCCTTTCCCAAACAGGTGATCCGTTAAGTAACCCTACAAAGTAGTTAACAGATCATACCTCCACTCGCTAACCCCTTATAAAGGGATTAGTTTCTCATGGTTTTCATAGAAAATATGATATTCATATAAATAGAAAGTATGCTAATTAAATAAACAAGATAAAGTAAATGAAAGAGCCTAATTTTGTTGAGATTAATTGCGAATCCACAAAGTTTGGATGCTTCCACAATTCAGGTCTCTTGAAATTAACAAGAACAGTTGAAAGAAATCTAAAACCTAAGAACGAAAGAAAACTAAACTAAATTTTACAAAGAGAATTTAGATTAATTGAATTATATCCATCAAATGTGCTAAAGGAGCCTATTAATAGGTTCTAAGTGGTCGTCGTCCTTAACCCTAGGCTAGTTGACGTTCTCAAGCTTTAAGTTTGATTGTGCAGACCAAAATGCCCCTGCTTCGTGTTTATTTTCTACCACAAATTTGATGTCGCGATATACCAAGACCTATGTTATGACATGGCAACCAATATACACCTCTTAGGCTATCTTCAGGAGTATGTCGCGACACCCTCAATTTGTGTCACGATATCGAAGGTAGCCTTGAGCTTTCTCTATTCTATTCCCTATGATGCAACATTGAACATCCCATGTTGTGACATAGCGACCAATATCAGTTTAGTATGCCTCTTAAAGGCTTCCTACATACTCACAAAGTGTGTTAGCTCTCCCTTAGGCCTCACTCGGCTCCTAAGGTCAATAAAAGAATCAATTTGCATGTTTTATTGAATGTAAATAAAACTAAGAAAACATAACAAAAACGCTTGTATTCAAGCTCCTTAAATGCGAAAACTAGTTTAACCTACTACACAGAATTACGGCAAATCATCGACCCTTGGCTCCCAGATCTAAAATGGGTCCCAATGACCCTCTCAAGTACTCTCAGTATGGCTTGAGGCAATATGTCGTCCCCATCATCTGTGTCTGAGACCTTGTCTCAGTAATAGGCGTACCTAAAGTCTCAATCGTATCTAGATTAGGCATACTACCTACCGAAGATGGCTCAGCTTGAGCCCCTCTTTGGCACCCACCACACCCACGAGTACCTCATCCACATGTTCCTCGCGCGCTCTTTATAAATTATTTGGAAGTTTAAAATTTTATAAATCAGTTTGAATTTTTTTATTAGATGTCTTATGTCAAAAATCTTATCAAAATCTTTTTATGTGTTGCTATAGTCTTTAACTAAAGTAAATATTTATAATACTACAATATTTTTTTCTAACCAAACAGTATAATTAAGGTAGAAGTAATTACAGAATTAACGTCGGAGACTTGGTATTCTATAAACTCATTTTTCAGATTTAAACAAAAATAACATTTTTCAAAAAAAATTGAACCCAAAATCATAGCCCAAGTTTTGAACCTGGCTCTAATACCACCAAACGTAACACCCCAAGCCTGACCTAGACATTATGGCCAGACCTAGAGAAGTTACCGCAACTAATTTGAAAATCCAGAGTCCATTTGACTTGTAAAGATGACGCCAGTTCTTGCTGAGTAAAAATCCAGTTTGTGAGAGAAAATATCTTTCTTATCTAATTTGATGAAACTTTTGATTATTTTGTACTTTTGAAACATTTAAGTTCGCAGTAAAGTTCTTAATTTAATTCGATTTTGCAAAATGTGATTTGTTTTTGGAAAACCATGGTTTTGCAAATAAATTGAATATCATAATATATACATAGAAATAATTAAAAAATGAAAAAAAACAAAATAAAATCCAGACTTTTAAAATAGTCCAAAAATAGTCCATGAGCAACCGAATTAAATACGAATAGCTTAAAAAATGCAACAGTAATAAATAATCGAGCTCCCATCACATTGAATCATTTAAGTCTAAGGATTACCTGAGAATCAAACAAACCAAGAATGAGCTTACAATCTTAGTGTGTAACATATAATAATAAAATCAACAGTTACAATTTTAGACACGCTTTCAGAGTTCAATCAAATAAATTTCATATACGGAAACAAAATCAAAACATATCAAATGTAGATAAACAATCTTACCCCCATTCACGACACACCATCTCCGACCATCCCTACACATAATATAGGGTATTATATACGCATCCAGCCCTACACACCGCTTAGTGTTTACATGTCACTTTTCAGAATATTTGCAATCTAGCTGCCAAATCATAAGGTGATAATTCACCAGTAACAGAAATATATGTGGCTGAGCCACCAAATATGGCAGATAGATTAAACTGCCCACACTTGCTCATCAAACATAAATCTCACCCCAATGCACATGCAGAAATAATAGATATCAAAAATGTAAATGACATACATGCTTATTATAATAGATATAGATCATGCTTAACAAATAACAGATTATAAACAACTTACATAGATTATGCTTAACACATATAACTTATTAATCATGCGTACATAAATCAAATTTACCATTGACAAAACATTAGAAGTAATGCTTTGAAGCCTAATTTATATCATACAGACCCTACAAAAGGCCTATATTCAACTCGTATGACTAATACGGCCCTAGGGAAAAATTTTAGAACTTGGGCCCATATGCTCGTGTGGCCCATACAGCCCAATTAGCCCAGACTGTGTAACTCACACGATGTAGCACACGGCCTGTCACACAGCCATGTCTCACAAGGCTTACCACCCAGCTTGGCATACGACTGTGTAGCTTTCACTATTTTCTCAAGTTTTTGTTACACATCTGGATGTTTTCTAACATGGGTTCCAAAAATAGGTAATCTAATACCCTTTGAAAAATAGCAACCTTAACGAAGCCTAAGATGTCAAAGGTAAGTTGAATGCTTCCCAATTATCACTCGAAAAACGATAAAGATTCGACAGTCTTAAATGGAATAAAATGATAACCAAATAATATGCACAAACTAAAAATTAATTTGGCATAAACTTTCTCAAACAATAAAAGAAAAAGTAAGGACAAGAAGGTAAAACATCCAAAAATTTGTTGAACGTGGAATTTGGGGAAAAAGAGAAAAACGACATAATTGTGTGAGTGGCTTGAGAGATTTTAGGGGAGGATATTTCTTAAAAATCAAATAAAATAAAGTTTGAATTTATTTTTTTTTTAGAAAAAACAATAGAATTCCAACCCACCAGATTCCCTGCTAACTTATCAGTTTGACCAGAATTTGAATTTGACCCAACCACAACACTACATGGGCGGCACATTAAAAAATAGCTAAAATATTACCAATTGGCTCATGTAGGGATTTGAACACAATTCCAAAGGGTAAACTAACACCTTACCACTGAACCAACAAGCTCATTCTATCTTATGTTGAACGAAAATAATATTAAGCCAAAAAAACAAAGTTAGGGCTAGGAGAAAATATAATTGAATTTTCCCAAAATAGAGATTTGAACCCAAGAACTCCCACACACAATCAAGGCCCTTAACCACTGAAAAAGATACTTACTTGCGACAAAATTTAACAAGTCAAATATTCAAAATTTTAGGGCGTTACAGGTGGTCGATGGCAGGTATCAACAGCGACAACCAATGGGGTCTAATAGGGATCATCGATGATCTAGCAGTGGGTGAAAAAGACAGCACAACAGCAGTGGTGGCATAACAATAGGAACTGCACTACAATGGATATAGCAATGTGAACCTGTGTGACAGCAAAAGCTTGTGGTGGCAAACTAGAAGGCCTAATGTATGCTTTAGGGTGACTTTTCTAATTTTATTTTTTTTAGGATGGACACGGAAACTTTTACTGATCAAGGTCATTTAAATTTTATGCTTTTAATTTTGATAGCATGATGATATTTATTTGACTACAAATGTAAGTTCACGTATATGTATGATAAGCATGTCATATAGTTTAGGGAAAGAATGTCAGATGTATTTGTGACAGCCCAAAATTGACCCTAGTCGGGAAGTGGTTTCGGGACCGCTAAACCGAGTCACCGAAATGTTTGAATGTGATATTTATTGTCTAGAATATGTATATATGCATGTGTTAAAATTTCATGGTTGAATTTTGTAAATTGTAAGTGAAATTTTATTAAATAGGACTTATGTGAGAAAATTTAGAAATGTGCTAGGCTAATGTAAGGTGGCCCATTTATGCATGTTGCAAATAGTTGTACTTGCATGTCAAATACCCCTTTTATTTTAAGTGGTGGCCGGCCATGATGGTCATATATATATAATATGTATTAAATCTTAATTAAATGGCCATTATTTTATGCAAAAGAAAGGAAATAGATTAAAGAAAGAATAAAAAGAAAAGTAATGAAGACAAAGCATCATCTTTGTCTTCTTGGCCGGATTGAAAGAAAGAATTGGGGCAAACATTCGGTCACTTGAAGCTTGAGAAGGGGGGAAATGGGTGAAGAAAACTAAGTGTTCATCTTTGTTTTTTCTAAGCCGAATGTGAAGGAAGGAATAGGGGCAAAGAACTTTCGGCCATTTGAATGCTTAATAAGGTTAGTATATTGTGTTAAAGTTGTGAAATTTTAGCTTGTTTTAGGTTAATTATCATGGTTCTTACTTAGACCATGCAAAATTTTTAACTTTGATGGATGGATGGAGCATTCGGCTATGGCTATTAAAGAAGGAAATTTGATTACTTCCTTTAAGTTTTGATGAAGAATGTGTTGAGGAAAGAAATTGATCTTGCTAAAAATATAAATTCTAAATGCTCATATATGTAATACCCAAATAAAAATGCTTGATGTCTTGAACAAATATTGTTTCGATGGGTGGAATGAGTAATGTCATGTATAGGTTTCGGCTATGGATTTTCATGTTTAATATTTTTATGTTGGTGTTCAAATTGAAAATGGATGTTAGTTGTGCTATAACACTTGCTTAATGATGAAAGGATCATGAGCTTAGGGCTTGAGAGGCATTCGGCTTTGGAGTAAAAATAATAGAAATGGTGTTTAGTCAATGCAAGTGTCCATACTTGTAGGATGTATTGAGTGTTGCAATCGGCCTTAACATAGACATGTGTGTGTTCGGCCACATAAATGAGCACCTAAGTTGATGTGTATGTTCGGCCAAAGGTTAGCATGTTGATGGCTTTATCTTGACTTAGAAGGTTCGGCTAAAGGGAAAATTAGCTAATATGTCGAATTCGATTCGTGAATTCGTACATATGTGACTCTAATGTCTAATGTGTATATGGACTAAGTACCTTGAGGTTCTCTTTGAGGTTCGAGTGAATTGTATTGAATCATTTGATGTGATTAAAAATGCATATGACCATTGTGTATTTGAGCTAAAAGGTGGCCATATGACCCATCAAACTCCTTGTCATATTCGGCCATAAGCTAGCAAAATGAGACCTTAATGAGTTAAATTTGTTTGATTTAGCTCAAGGAGTTAAAGGAGGTGAATCGAGCAAAGGCAAAGAAAAGGTCATCGAGTAGCCGAGTTGGAACCGTCTTACCCAACACGAGGTAAGTCATTAAGCATGTAGTTGGTATTATTTCAAATGGTCATAATGTTTATGTATTGATGCTGAATGGAATGAATAAATATACATATATATATGCATGTACGTATGTGATGATGAAATTGTTGAATGAAAAGAAAAGAGGTAAGATGTACTGAGTTGTTGATCTCGGCACTAAACGTGCGGGTATAACCATTTATGACCATGAGATTGGCGCTAAGTGCGCGGGATTAAATTGTACAGCAGTAAGTGTGCGATTTGACTATGTTGCACTAAGTGTGCGAAATGAATATGATGCACTAAGTGTGCGAATTGACCATGCGGCACTAAGTGTGCGAGTTTGACTATGTAGCACTAAGTGTGCGATTTGATTACGTAGCACTAAGTGTGCGAGTTGATTATATAGCACTGAGTGTGCGGACTCAATATGCATTCGTGGATCATTATGGACACTATGTGTGCGACACTATTGAGTCGATCGCGGACAGCGGATCGGGTAAGTGTCTTGAGTACATGGCTAATAGGTGCTATGCTTATACTTGGTGTTGAGCTCGGTAAGTTTGAACCTATATGACAAATATACTTGAAGTCACGTACATAAAATTTATCGTAGGATGGGTGAAAGGCCGTTTAGTCGTTTGATTGTAACGAAAATAAATTGATTTATGAAAATGCTTCAATGTCCTATTGATGAGTATATGGAATGTGAATGCATGAATTGATATGAAATTGAATCGATAGGGGGGAGGAACTATGGTATGGTTCGGTATGGATGGAGTAAATTGTCTCGTTCCATTTTGTTTCCTCTTGTGATAATGTTATGGATGGATGGTAGTACATTGCTTATGACTTACTGAGTTATAAACTCACTCGGTGTTTCCTTGTCACCCATTATAGGTTGCTTGGACTCATCTATTTTTGCGGGGTCAGGTCGTCATCGAAGTCATCACACCGGATAACAAGTTTTGGTACTTTCTGTGACAGCCCTAATGTGACCCTAGTCGAAAAGTGGTTTCGGGACCACAAGACCGAGTCGTAAAAAAAATAATTAATTGCTATATTCTGCGCTTATTATGTGTGAACATGAGTATGTGGAAGTTTCATTCCCTAATTTTACCAATTGCATGAGAAAATTGTTAATAGGGATCGATTTGAGACATGGAGAAAATATGATAGTCCAATTTAAAATGGTCTATTAGTGCATGTACCAAAAAGAGTGGACTTGCATGTCAAATAGACCATTTTTGAATGTGAATGGCCGGCCAACACAAGCATGCATTATGGTGTTCCCTTGTCTCCATTTTTTTATATTTGGTGGGAATTATGTATAATAAATTTATATTAGTAAGTGGTGATAAAAACAAAGTTCCTTCATCTTTTCTATCATCTTGCCGAAACCATAAGGAAAAAAAAAGAAAAAAAAATGGAAGCTAGGACATTCGGCCAAGTGAGTTTATAGATTAAGGTATGATATCATGTGGTTCTTTTGGCATTTTTTTTGTGAAGTTGAGTTGTTTTGATGCTCATAACATGACCCATGTGTTGATTTTTGAGTTGTGTTGCAAGAAACCTTTGGTTATGTTCTTATATGCCAAAGTGATGATGTTTTGTAGTATGTGATTTGAAATGGTTATAGATGAATATGAACTAAGAAACATGTATTATTGAGTAAGTAGAAGATAGAAAGGGGTTTAAATGGGAGGTTCAATTGATTTGTTTTGTCCTTGTATGAAAAGTGGTTCTTGGTTATGGCCGAATGAGTCATCCTAGATTAGTTGAAAAGAATGTTCATGTTATGAGGTAATTTGAATAATTGACCGAAACATGAAAGGAATAATGAAAGTTGTATTAAGTTTAATGTGCATACTTTAGTCTAAGTATTGAGGAGTATTCGGCTAAGATAGTTGAATGTGGGTGTTGCCGATTTTTAAATGTAGATTATGGGAGTGGCTATAATGGGCATTAAGATGTGGAACTTAGGAAATGTAGTTATATGTGGACTTACATGATGTTACAAATAGATGTGAAAATATGCTAGATTAGGGAAACTTGATTAAGTGTTCATGAGATGAAGTTAGGTGTTTAAATGATGTTATAGTTGACATTGTACATGTATACATGCATTTCGGCCATGGTTTTTGTTTGAATTTGAGATTTTGCAATGTGATTTTCCTAAATTGTCTATGAATTTTTGGTTGTTGATTTCATGGTAATGGTATATTGAATCCATGAAAATTTAGTAAGGTTGCATTCGGCAACTTGCTTGAAATTAAAATTGATGTCTAAGCTTAGGTGATTTCGATGATGATATATGTGTATATACATAAGTATATTTAGTTGATTCGGCTTTGGTTGTTGCATGAGGTTATTAGCCGAATGTACTAACATACATATACATGTGAAATTGGATTGTAAATATTTAGCAAGGTGGTTAAACTAGTTAAATTATTGATTTAGCTCAAGGAGCTAAAGGAGGTGAATCGAGCAAAGGCAAAGAAAAGGTTATCGAGTAGCCGAGTTGGAACCGTCTTACCCAACACGAGGTAAGTCATTAAGCATGTAGTTGGTATTATTTCAAATGGTCATAATGTGTATGTATTGATGCTGAATGGAATGAATAAATATACACATATATATATATGCATGTACGTATATGATGATGAAATTGTTGAATGAAAGAAAAGAGGTAAGATGTACTGAGTTGTTGATCTCGGCACTAAACGTGCGGGATAACCATTTATGACCATGAGATTGGCGCTAAGTGCGCGGGATTAAATTGTACAGCACTAAGTGTGCGATTCGACTATGTTGCACTAAGTGTGCGAAATGAATATGATGCACTAAGTGTGCGAATTGACCATGCGGCACTAAGTGTGCGGGTCTGACTATGTAGCACTAAGTGTGCGATTTGATTACGTGGCACTAAGTGTGCGAGTTGATTATGTAGCACTGAGTGTGCGGGCTCAATATACATTCGTGAATCATTATGGACACTATGTGTGCGACACTATTGAGTCGATCGCGGACAGCGGATCGGGTAAGTGTCTTGAGTACATGGCTAATATGTGCTATGCTTATACTTGGTGTTGAGCTCGGTAAGTTGAACCTATGTAACAACTATACTTGAAGTCACGGACATAAAAATTTATCGTAGGATGGGTGAAAGGCCGTTTTGTTGTTTGATTGTAACGAAAATAAATTGATTTATGAAAATGCTTCAATGTCCTATTGATGAGTGTATGGATTGTGAATGCATGAATTGATATGAAATTGAATCGATAGGTTGGAGGAACTATGGCATGGTTCGGTATGGATGGAGTAAATTGTCTCATTCCATTTTGTTCCCTCTTGTGATAATGTTATTGATATATAGTAGTGCATTGCTTATGACTTACTGAGTTATAAACTCACCCGGTGTTTCCTTGTCACCCATTATAGGTTGCTTGGACTCATCTATTTTTGCGGGGTCGGGCCGTCATCGAAGTCATCACACCGGATAGCAAGTTTTGGTACTTTCTTCTTAGTGTGCTTAGAAGATCATTTTGGCATGTATAAGCTAGTACGTTGTGTTTGAATTATGGCATGTAAACTTTAAGCCATGCAAAAATGGCACGAATGTTCGATTGAGTTGGATCAAGGGTAGGCATGAAATGGACCTAGTTACTTTCGTAACAGATGCTGGCAGCAGCAGTGTCATGAGATTGAAAAATCACTAAAAATAGTAGGAGTGGAATTAATTGATGAATAAATTATGTAATCGAAGCTCGATGAGTCTGCTTTCATGAGGAAGTAACGAAAAGATCATATGGGCAGTATATTAAGAGATAATCAGATTTTTGTGGGACAGGGCCAGAACGGTTTCTGGATTCCCTGCTCCGACTTTGGAAATTCATTATAAATTAACCAGAGATAATTAGGGGTCTTACCATATATGTACAGATTCCTCTCTGAGTCTAGTTTTCATAGAAACAAACAGCATCAGTATTGAAGCCCCGTGCAGGGAGATATCCAAGTCGTAATGGGAAAAGGTCAGTGTAGTCGACCCCTGCAACTTGGGGGATTTTGACTAATAAACTGTACTAATTGGCCCAACCAAAAATTCTAAAAAAAAATACATAGATGGGCATATGAGTCTAGTTTCTGGGAAAAATTACGAAACTGATTTTCGAGTTACGAAACTCAAGATATGATTTTTAAAACGACTAGTACACAGATTGGGCAGTGTCTGGAAAAATAAATTTTGTAAGGGGTTAAAGCCAGTTAACACCTCGTGTTCGACTCCGGTGTCGGTTTCGGGTTCGGGGTGTTACATTTTATTGGTATCAGAGCTATGGTTTAGTCGGTTCTAGGACTTCCATAGCACGTATGAGTCTAGCTATACATGCCATAATGTTAATGTTTAAAAGGGTGATGACTTCTGACGGTTGAAATGTTTTTGTCTTGATTAGTAAATGGATCCCGGTGAAGAAAGAACCCTAGCGGATGACGTTGAGAGCGTAGCGGCTGCTCCAGCACAAGGGACGTCGCCTGTTGAACCTCAGTCATCTGCGAATAATCAAGGTGAGGGGGCTAAACAAGCCTTCTTTACCATGATGAATGAGTGGGTCGCGCAATATGCCCGAGCCAACCCGGCTGTCCAACAATTCCCAAATTTGAATAATCCACCCCAAGAGCCTGTAAGGCCATCAGTCGCTGATCCTGTGAGGCTGAGTAAGCCACCTGTAGACTTGATTAGGAAGCGTGGGGCCGAGGAGTTCAAGGCCATAGTAACTGATGATGCCGAAAGGGCCGAGTTCTGGCTTGATAACACCATTCGGGTGTTCGATGAATTGTCATGCACACCCGATGAATGTCTAAAATGTGCTATATCTTTGTTG
Source organism: Gossypium hirsutum (assembly GCF_007990345.1). Lineage (NCBI taxonomy): Eukaryota > Viridiplantae > Streptophyta > Magnoliopsida > Malvales > Malvaceae > Gossypium > Gossypium hirsutum. The sequence goes on from NC_053433.1 coordinate 72,994,957, forward strand.
CGAGACTCAGCCTACTATTGGTGGAGGACCTTGATTTCCATAGTCCCGAACGAGCGAGTAACTTGGGACTTCTTTCAAACGGAATTCCGGAAGAAATTTATTAGCCAACGGTTCATTGACCAGAAGCGTAAGGAGTTCTTGGAACTCAAGCAAGGCCGTATGACTGTATCTGAATACGAACATGAATTCGTAAGACTTAGTAGGTATGCCCGTGAGTGTGTAGCTGATGAGGTTGTTATGTGCAAAAGATTCGAGGAAGGATTGAATGAAGATTTAAAGCTACTAATGGGTATTTTGGAAATAAAGGAATTCGTAACACTAGTCGAACGAGCCTGCAAGGCGGAGGAACTTGGAAAGGAGAAGAGGAAGGCTGAATTTGAAGCTAGAGACTATCGTAAAAGATCGACGGGTAAAGCTCCGTTCTCAGCTGTAAAGAAGTTCAGGGAGGACATTAATAAGTCGAGGGCGACTGCGGGAATTTCCATCAGGGCAAGACCATCGATGGGCTCCCGAGCTACTTCGGTAGCTAGTGTGGGCAATAATCGTCACGAGAAACCTGAATGTCCCCAATGTGGAAGACGACACCTAGGTGAATGTTGGGGCAAGTCTACTAGCAGGGCCTGTTACGGGTGCGGTTCGAAGGACCATCTCATTAGAGATTGCACGGAGCTGGATGAGAAGAATAAGATTCAAGGTGCAAGACCTAGTGGAGTGACATCTAGAGGTAGACCACCGAGAATTTTTGGAGGCAGGGGTGGTAGTCAGAGGGGGGCTTCTGATACGGCCGATCGCGCCGAGAACCGTGCTCCTGCTAGAGCATATGCCATTCGCGCACGAGAGGGGGCATCCTCCCCCGACGTCATCACTGGTACCTTCACTCTCTTTGATACTAATGTGATTGCATTGATTGACCCTGGTTCTACTCATTCATATGTATGCGAAACCTTAGCAACCAGTAAGACTCTACCTGTTGAGTCTACTGAGCTCGTAATTCGAGTATCAAACCCTTTGGGCCAATGCGTACTTGTTGATAAAGTGTGTAAGAGATGCCCTCTAATAATCCGAGAATCCTGTTTTCCGGCCGATTTGATGCTTTTGCCGTTCGACGAGTTTGATGTTATTCTTGGTTTGGATTGGTTAACCGCGCATGATGCGGTTGTGAATTGCAAAAGCAAGACTATCGATTTGAGGTGTGCAAATAACGAAATAATCCGAGTTGAGTCTGCGGACTTAAGGGGGTTGCCAGCTGTAATATCAGTAATGTTGGCCCAGAAATATGTAAGGAAAGGGTGCGAAGCATACCTCGCGTATGTACTTGATGACAAGGAGTTAGAAAAGAAACCCGAATCGGTGCCGGTGGTCTGTGAATACCCGGATGTTTTTCCTGAAGAGTTACCGGGTTTGCCACCTGTTCGGGAGGTAGAGTTTGGTATTGAGCTTGTACCTGGAACTACGCCTATTTCGATCGCTCTGTATCGTATGGCACTAACCGAGTTAAAAGAGTTGAAAGCTCAGTTGCAAGAATTGACGGATAGAGGTTTCGCTCGACCGAGTTTCTCACCTTGGGGTGCACCAGTATTGTTTGTGAAAAAGAAGGACGGAACCATGAGGTTGTGCATTGATTATCGTCAACTGAATAAAGTGACGATAAAGAATAAATATCCGTTGCCGCGTATTGATGATCTGTTCGATCAATTAAAGGGGGCATCGGTGTTTTCAAAGATAGATTTGAGATCGGGTTATTATCAGTTGCGGATTCGAGATTCGGACGTACCCAAAACTACTTTCAGAACGAGGTACGGTCACTATGAGTTCTTAGTGATGCCGTTTGGGCTCACTAATGCCCCTGCGGTGTTTATGGATTTGATGAATCGGATCTTTAGGCCGTATTTGGATCGGTTCGTAGTTGTGTTTATTGATGACATCTTGGTCTATTCAAGAGATGAGGCCGAACATGCTGAGCATCTGAGGCTAGTGTTGCAAATTTTGCGGGATAAGCAGTTATATGCTAAGTTCAGTAAGTGTGAGTTCTGGCTAAGAGAGGTTAGCTTCTTGGGTCATGTGGTATCCGCATCGGGTATTCGGGTTGACCCGAGCAAAATTTCAGCCATACTTAACTGGAAGCCTCCGAGAAATGTTACCGAAGTCCGGAGCTTTCTAGGGCTCGCCGGTTATTACCGACGATTTGTCAAAGGTTTCTCGATGATAGCCACACCAATGACGAAGCTACTTCAGAAGGATGTTAAGTTCGAATGGACGGAGAAATGTCAGAAAAGCTTCGATCAACTGAAAACTCATCTGACTGAAGCTCCAATTTTGGTGCAACCCGAATCGGGTAAAGAGTTTGTCGTTTATAGTGACGCATCCCTACTTGGGTTGGGTTGCGTATTGATGCAAGAAGGTCGAGTTGTGGCCTATGCGTCAAGATAATTGAAGCCACACGAGAGAAATTATCCGACCCATGATCTCGAACTAGCCGCCATTGTGTTTGCATTAAAAATATGGCGACATTATTTGTTTGGCGAGAAGTGCCATGTGTTTTCGGATCACAAAAGTCTCAAATATTTGATGACTCAACGAGACTTGAATCTGCGACAAAGACGTTGGCTTGAGTTGTTGAAAGATTACGAGCTTGTCATTGATTACCACCCGGGAAAGGCTAATGTGGTTGCGGACGCCTTAAGCCGGAAATCACTGTTTGCTTTGCGAGCGATGAATGTACACTTGTCTGTTCTACCTGACAATGTGTTAGTAGCTGAATTAAAAGCCAAACCATTATTGACTCATCAAATTCGTGAAGCTCAGAAAGTTGATGATGAATTGGTTGCAAAACGAGCTGAGTGTGTTCCGAACAAGGAATTGGAGTTTCAGATTGATGATGATGGTGGTTTGAGGTTTAGAAGTCGTTTGTGCGTTCCAAGGAATTCGGAACTCATTCCGATGATACTGAACGAAGCCCATTGTAGCCGAATGTCAATTCACCCGGGGAGCACGAAAATGTACAACGACTTGAAACGTCGGTTTTGGTGGCATGGTATGAAGCGAGACATCTCCGACTTTGTTTCGAGATGTTTAATATGTCAACAAGTGAAAGCGGAACATCAAGTGCCTTCAGGATTACTTCTGCCGATCATGATACCCGAGTGGAAATGGGACCGAGTCACAATGGACTTTGTGTCCGGACTGCCATTGTCCGCAAGTAAGAAGGATGCGATTTGGGTTGTTGTTGATAGGCTGACTAAGTCGGCTCACTTTATCCCCGTACGTACGGATTTTCATTGGATAAACTAGCCGAATTGTATGTTACTCAGATTGTGAGATTACATGGAGTACCTATTTCTATCGTGTCGGATAGAGATCCGAGATTCACCTCGCGATTTTGGAAGAAATTGCAAGAAGCTTTGGGTACCAAGCTGCATTTTAGCACCACTTTTCATCCCCAAACCGATGGTCAATCCGAGCGGATAATTCAGATACTCGAGGATATGCTGAGATGCTGCATCCTTGAGTTTAGTGGTTCATGGGAACGGTATGTACCTTTGATTGAATTCGCTTACAACAATAGTTTTCAATCAAGTATTAAGATGGCACCTTACGAGGCTTTGTACGGTCGTAAATGCCGTACACCATTGTTTTGGACCGAGCTCGGTGAAAGTAAAATTTTCGGAGTTGATTTGATTAAAGATGCCGAACAGAAAGTAAAGTAATCCGTGAAAGTTTGAAGGCAGCCACAGATCGTCAGAAATCGTATGCGGATCTGAAACGGAAGGACATTGAATATCAGGTGGGAGATAAAGTGTTCCTTAAAGTTTTGCCTTGGAAAAGGTACTTAGGTTTGGCCGTAAGGGCAAGTTGAGCCCGAGATTCATTGGCCGTACGAAATCTCTGAACGAGTGGGGCCAGTTGCGTATAGATTGATTTGCCCCTAAGCTTGAAAAGATTCACGATGTCTTTCATGTTTCGATGCTTCGACGCTATCGATCTGATCCGTCGCATATAATTAGCCATCAGAGGTTGAAATTCAAGCCGATATGAGTTATGAAGAAGAACCGATACGTATCCTAGCTCGTGAGGTGAAAGAGTTGCGAAACAAAGGGTTCCGTTAGTGAAGGTGTTATGGCTCAAACATGGGATTGAGGAAGCTACTTGGGAAACTGAGAGCTCGATGAAAGAACGATCCCCAAACCTATTTACCGGTAAGATTTTCGGGGACGAAAATTTCTTAAGTGGGGGAGAGTTGTGACAGCCCTAATGTGACCCTAGTCGGAAAGTGGTTTCGGGACCACAAGACCGAGTCGTAAAAAAAATAATTAATTGCTATATTCTGCGCTTATTATGTGTGAACATGAGTATGTGGAAGTTTCATTCCCTAATTTTACCAATTGCATGAGAAAATTGTTAATAGGGATCGATTTGAGACATGGAGAAAATATGATAGTCCAATTTAAAATGGTCTATTAGTGCATGTACCAAAAGAGTGGACTTGCATGTCAAATAGACCATTTTTGAATGTGAATGGCCGGCCAACACAAGCATGCATTATGGTGTTCCCTTGTCTCCATTTTTTATATTTGGTGGGAATTATGTATAATAAATTTATATTAGTAAGTGGTGATAGAAACAAAGTTCCTTCATCTTTTCTATCATCTTGCCGAAACCATAAGGAAAAAAAAAGAAAAAAAAATGGAAGCTAGGACATTCGGCCAAGTGAGTTTATAGATTAAGGTATGATATCATGTGGTTCTTTTGGCATTTTTTTTGTGAAGTTGAGTTGTTTTGATGCTCATAACATGACCCATGTGTTGATTTTTGAGTTGTGTTGCAAGAAACCTTGGTTATGTTCTTATATGCCAAAGTGATGATGTTTTGTAGTATGTGATTTGAATGGTTATAGATGAATATGAACTAAGAAACATGTATTATTGAGTAAGTAGAAGATAGAAGGGGTTTAAATGGGAGGTTCAATTGATTTGTTTTGTCCTTGTATGAAAAGTGGTTCTTGGTTATGGCCGAATGAGTCATCCTAGATTAGTTGAAAAGAATGTTCATGTTATGAGGTAATTTGAATAATTGACCGAAACATGAAAGGAATAATGAAAGTTGTATTAAGTTTAATGTGCATACTTTAGTCTAAGTATTGAGGAGTATTCGGCTAAGATAGTTGAATGTGGGTGTTGCCGATTTTAAATGTAGATTATGGGAGTGGCTATAATGGGCATAAGATGTGGAACTTAGGAATGTAGTTATATGTGGACTTACATGATGTTACAAATAGATGTGAAATATGCTAGATTAGGGAAACTTGATTAAGTGTTCATGAGATGAAGTTAGGTGTTTAAATGATGTTATAGTTGACATTGTACATGTATACATGCATTTCGGCCATGGTTTTTGTTTGAATTTGAGATTTTGCAATGTGATTTTCCTAATTGTCTATGAATTTTTGGTGTGATTTCATGGTAATGGTATATGAATCCATGAAAATTAGTAAGGTTGCATTCGGCAACTTGCTTGAAATTAAAAATTGATGTCTAAGCTTAGGTGATTTCGATGATGATATATGTGTATATACATAAGTATATTTAGTTGATTCGGCTTTGGTTGTTGCATGAGGTTATTAGCCGAATGTACTAACATACATATACATGTGAAATTGGATTGTAAATATTTAGCAAGGTGGTTAAACTAGTTAAATTATTGATTTAGCTCAAGGAGCTAAAGGAGGTGAATCGAGCAAAGGCAAAGAAAAGGTTATCGAGTAGCCGAGTTGGAACCGTCTTACCCAACACGAGGTAAGTCATTAAGCATGTAGTTGGTATTATTTCAAATGGTCTAATGTGTATGTATTGATGCTGAATGGAATGAATAAATATACACATATATATATGCATGTACGTATATGATGATGAAATTGTTGAATGAAAGAAAAGAGGTAAGATGACTGAGTTGTTGATCTCGGCACTAAACGTGCGGGATAACCATTTATGACATGAGATTGGCGCTAAGTGCGCGGGATTAATTGTACAGCACTAAGTGTGCGATCGACTATGTTGCACTAAGTGTGCGAAATGAATATGATGCACTAGTGTCGAATTGACCATGGCGGGCACTAAGGTGTGCGGAGGTCTGACTACTTGTAGCACTAAAAGTGTGCGATTTGATTACGTGGCACTAAGTGTGCGA